>NW_009606541.1:0-63614 GCF_000690535.1 Cariama cristata | reverse complement strand
ACTACCTGAAAGGAGGTTGTAGCGAGGTGGGGGTTGGTCTCTTCTCCCCAGTAACTAGCGATAGGGCAAGAGGAAATGGTCTCAAGTTGCGCCAGGGGAGGTTCAGGCTCGACATTAGAAAGAACTTCTTCACTGTTAGAGTTGTTAAGCATTGGAATTGGCTCCCCAGGGAGGTGGTGGAGTCATCATCCCTGGAGGTGTTCAAAAAACGTTTAGATGTGGTACTTCAAGACATGGTTTAGTGGGTTTAGCGGGCATGGTGGCATCGGGTATACGGTTAACTTGATGATCTTTGAGTTTGCTTCCAACCATAATGATTCTATGATTCTATGATTCACTGACCTTGGTGTCTGCAGAGTTGTTTCTGTCACATGTTCTCACTTCTGTCTCCAGCTGCTGTTGTGCAGCTTTTTTTTTCCACTTCTTAAATATGTGATCCCAGAGGTGCTACCACTGTTGCTGATGGGCGCGGCCGTCTTGGAGCCATCTGGCATTGGCTCCATCGGACATAGGGGAATCTTCTAGCAGCTTCTCACAAAAGCCACTCCTGTAGCCCCGCCCTGCTACCAAAACCTTGCCGTGCAAACCCAATACAACTGCTCAGAGCGTGGGTAGTACATCTCCATGTTACACATAGGCTTATTATATCTACTGCCAAACATTAGAAGAGATATGTTTCTTGAAGTAACATTTTATTGGAATCCTTGTATTCCCAGGATCACAAGTACACACCAATGTAGAATTTGCTTCTGAGAATGTCTTTCAAGTGATTTTGACTTTGTGTATGAAGGAGATTCCTTATCAGAAAATATCTGAACCTCTCTTACTATTGAGTGTAGGAAGACTCTAATTCTCTATTGGAGAAGATGGAGGTAAATACTAGCATATAACTGAACTCTAAAGCTATGTAGAAAGACCTTAAAGACCATACCAAAAACATAATTACTACTTGTTGTACCTGACAGCTGAAGTGGAATTCATAAACCCTAGCTGAGTAGTGAAGTTCCCTGTATATAGAAGGAATATGATTTTTAGTATCTAGAGTATTAAATGAGATAAACAATAGAAGAACACTAAAGGAAGAAGCATACCTGATATCTCATCTGTTTCCTGCTTCTGTCTCACTAAAGTACATCTGTGAGGCCAGGACTTGTAGTCCGAGACTGTGGCCTGGGTTTAGAGTTAGAAATTACTCAACTGGGTACCAAAAATTGATTCAGTGAAATGATTTTGATTCTAGTGTTATTAGAAAGGTTGAGTTGATCTCACCTTTTATGTTGTAAATAGTAGGATGACATAGGAAATCAGCGTTTTAGGCCATTTAGTCTATCAAAAATTCAAATACACATCACCAGATAGGTCAAAACAGTGTCACTCCTTTTCTCTAAAGCTCTGCAGAAAGGAATGAAAAGATCCCTAAGGTCAGAAAGGGAGAATAAGCAAAAGAGGCTGCAAAACACTGTAGTCTGGTGGGTAGGTAACTTCTATGTGAAGTATGGAACATGGGATTCTGCTTTTGGTATAGCATAATAATTTTCTTCCAGTGACCCTTAATTCAAAATGTAAATGCAATTCCCAGAATGTGAATCTGAACAAAGGATTATTTTTTGCTGATCAGCAGAAGTAGTGTCCTGTTTTCAATTTTCTGGTTTTGCTTGTAAACTACCTTTTTTTTCCTTGAAATAGCAGAAGTTAAAAAAATGTTGTTTTCCCCTTCACAACAGCACAGTTTTACTAGGAGCAGTAGACATTTCTGTGTCTTAATAATTTTTGTGGCTAACACATTAACTTGAGATGTGAATTACATCAACTCGTACTTCTAGGCAACACTGCCTTTGTTTTTACTTCAGGACAAACATGATTTTTCCCCACTTTTTCTGGGACTTTTGTTTTTAGTAACCATCTTAGATAAGCAATTCAGTATTCAAAAGAAATAAGAGAGAGACAAGTATTTTTTGAAATAAGAAATGCTAGTGTTGTAAAAGTTGATATGCTGAATAGAAATATGTTGAAGTCTAAATTTCGGGCACATTTTTTGAAAAACTTGCAGATGCTAGAACTCAAGATTTCATTCAGATTCAATCAGTTTAAGATCTGCTTGCAGTGTTGTTTAAAGCCACCTCTACTAATGATATGCCATGCTCTAGTAGTAAAATTACCGTAATATATCATTGATACTGGAATACTTATTTTAACTTCTATTGAAAACACAAAATGGCATTGGCTGTGAGACAGCACTTATGTCTGTAATTTGAATTATTTATAATTTCTGAATAATAATATTAAAAGATAATATTTTTATGTGATAATATGTCTACTCTGTGTCTAATGTGGTTGTGTAATAGCTTCATGGATATTCAGCAGCACAAAATAAATTCACGGAATGGTTGGGGTTGGAAGGGACCTCTGGAGATCATCTAGTCCAACCCCTCTGCCAAAGCAGGTTCACCTACAGCAAGAAATTGGAAAACTGTTTCTATCCTGTACTAAAAGTTCTTTCCGAGTATGTTTTTATACTAGGTAAATTGCTCAGAAGAAAAATCCATCATGGTCTGTTAATTTTGAAAACACTTCTGGCTCAGCTGCTCCCTGAACTGCAAATCACTGGATGTTGGGAGAAGAATCTAGAGAATACAACTCCATTCTTACTCTGTTCTTATACTCCCTGAAGCATTCACGTGGTTTTTTTTTTTTCACTGTTAAGGATTGATGCTGTGATTAATGTACCTTAGAGAAAAATGGCTGTATGAACAGATCTCAAAATTGAACAACCAGGAATTCTGGTTTAATTTTTCACCATAAATGTACCATACTAAAGATTTGCAGGCAACTAAAACCTCTGCAAGAGTTTTATCTCTCATAGTCATCACTGTCCTGTTTTCTTAATACATACCATTACTCAGTCTACAAGCTGAGATTTCTTGTATGGGCAGATCCCAGTGTTTTACATCTTTTGAAAATTCTTCAGATGCTCTGCATCTGCTCCCAGATGCAACCAGGCATTGTGGCAAAATTGCTTCAAAATTTTTTTTTGTCTTGATTTTTTTTTTTTTTTTCTGTGCGTGTAAGGACCTATGCAGAAATACATAATATATTTTAGATCCTTGTGTATTCATAATGGGAAGGGAACTCTTTACAAACTAGTCCTTTACTGATCCAGAAATGAAGAATTTTTATTTTTTTTTTTACCTGATACAGACAGTAAATAAACATAAATTGTACTTCCAAGGGGGTAAGAGAGGGAGGAAGCTATTGAAATGAGACTTCCTTTATCTGAACCTCCCAATTATCACCTTGTAATTGTCACTGAAAGAGAAATTCAGAGATTTTATACAAACATCTTCCATATGTTTTGGATAAACGAACAGATTGCAATAGATTTTTCTGCTTGCCCATCTAGTGACTTGTGATATGAATGTAAATAGCACAAATTCCAAAGTTGTTCTTGTAAAAAATCAGCTTTATCATTTTGTTTCGTTCTGTCAACTTGGGTGATTTGGGAGAGGGGAGAAGCCAGGAATCAAAATTAAAAATTATAGCAAAGGACTTTCTATTAACAGCTTCTATTCTCTTTCTGTTCACCCTCTTTGCAGAATAAATTAGATTACAGGAAAGTTTAAATTTTAAGGTAACTTTTTTTTAAACAGTCTTAGCTTCAAAAAGCCCTGCTTGCTTTCTGACTTTTCTGTGAATCAGTTTTTGCACATTGCAATGTAGATTAGAGCAGAGCATTAACCTTGAGATTGAAACCCCTGAAATTTCTGGAGATTTCTTCCCAAGCAAGAATTTCATTATGATTAGTTACTTGTCTTACTGTGTCTCTGAGGTATAGAACAACATTATGGAAAGGAATGGTCTCCCTTTACCAGTTTGAGGTAATTATTTTTTCCTCCTAAAGCTGAGCCAGAACTCCTGTCTTTGAGAAAATCAAAAAAACGATTGCCAAAGTATCAAGTATTTTAAAAAAGATTCTTTTCATGGGGGCAGGGGGGCAGGAAATCCATTTGTAAGTTGTTAACACTGTTTTCTTAATTTTGTGGAAAGTTTTCCCTAACAGATGAGAAAAATTATTTTTACTTCACTTGTAAGTGAAAAAGACTGCTAACAAGTGTCCTCCTTGCTGCAGTGCAATTGCTTGGTAGTTCTTAAAAGAAAAGCAAATCAAAACGAAGGAAGTGTACCTGCTCATGAGACTAATAAGAAGTGCCCATGCATAGTACAAATACTAGGAAATAATCTGTACATGTCCATATATTCTGAATGGTTAATAATGATTTTTTGCTAGTCAGAGTACAGGAATAAGCATCATAGGTGAGTGAGAAAACCCATCCAGTGCAACAGATTTGTGAAATGGATGTTGAAGTATCTTCAGTCAACATAAACTGAATGAAATAATCATGAAAAAGCAGTATATATCAGCAGTGCTCAGTACCCCGCACATTTTGACTAGCTGAAATAATTGTATTTTAGTATAACTGAATGTATTTTTATGAATGAGCTTGAACATCTGTCTTTATAATAGTGATTTGACTGTTCTATCCATCAGCTCATTTTGTGAAGTTAAACCTGCACAACCTTTCTTTGAGTAATTCAGATGTTGTATTTGCCAACTCTTTAAACACTTGATATACTTCAGAGGTTCTTGGCTCTGCTTCTGCTTTTTTTCCTCATAATTCCCATTTAAGTGAATGGGAGTTTTCTGTACAAGTAATAGATTTACATAACCTGTGAAGTTGTGAATAATCCTCTTGCTGTAAAAAGAAGTAAACAAACCAGAAAGTCAGTAATAGTTATTTCTATGAGTAATTCACTGACACCTATCTTTCAGCCAAACTTGTATAAGTAATCCTTTTCTCTTTCCCACCTGCTGCTGAAAAGAGGTTCCAGGTAATGCATTTATTTTGCTATCTAGTCTATATTTCACTGTCATCTCCCATTTTCCTTAAAAAGCCATCTGTCATGTTGGGTGCTATACCATGCACCTGTCACTCTTCAGAATATTGCTGTATTACAGATTTTAAATTTATATGTACTCGTTGTAATTCTGTTCCATATAATAAGCTAGATTTTTTTTACCTACTGATATAAAATTAACTACATGGACCATTAAACTTGCCTATGTTTTACAAATAGTATTTTTCAATAATATTTGTTAAAATATAGAGATTAACACTCTCTCCAGTCCCTAGCAGACAGCTATCCACCTCAAAAGTGGGTGGTTTTACATTTGATGGGACAGTCTCACCTGACATGTCAAGGTGTATATGTTGCTAAATTAAGTGTTAGGTTACCTATATCCGTATTAGTGTGTACAAAATGGCACTTACTACTCATAGGACACATGAAAGTAATTATGACTAATTGTTGTCAAGAAGCAGTATTTATAAACTACCAGGTTTCATTATCTTCCAATAGAAATCAGACCTCTAAAGTTTCACAAGTGACTTTGAAAATCTTACAAAGAGTATATGGAAAGAATGTCTCCTTACTTTTAAAATTAATTCTCTACTTCATGGTTGCCAACACCTTTTGGGGAGGGCAGTGAAAGCCACTTCATGCTGAAGTCTAGTGCAGAATCAATTGCTAAGTTCTCTTCAGGTCCCCCAAAATACGAGGTGCAGCTATGGTGACCCTCACAGGAAGGGAGTTTTTCTTTTGTACCAATGGCTGTAATTTGCTCTATGGAATCATGCCCAAAATAACACTTGGATTTTTAAAAACAGAAATAAATGTTGCAATTGACATTGTCATAAGTTACCATGGAACTCAAAGAATTGGTGGCACTTTTTATTAACCACAGAAGATCATCAGTTGTTCTGTTAGTAACTTTAGAAGCTCAGTATCAATAATAAAAAAAGGGAGTGAAATACAACATCATACAAGACAACATGGGTAGTAGTATCAATAATATTAAAACTATGTCTAAAACCATGAAAAAGGGAATTCTTTGTTTCACAAACTACTTCAAAATGCTTGTATTCCATTTTTATGGTCTTATGACAAGAAATATTAAAAGTGTGACAATAATAAGGTATTTATTTTCCCTGTGATAGATGGCTGGAATTCTCCCTCCACATTTTCAAACTGACCCCATCCATATGTGCATTCACCCCCAAATGTTATTCATGCTCTCCCTCCCATCTTTTTCACACAGTTTTTGAGCATGCAGCCAGTTACACATGCAGGTATATGACCATTGTGTGTTGTATATACCATTAGTCACTTTCCTGCACATTAAATAGTAACTGAAAAATATCTTCAGATTTCGCACCTTTAAAAAAAGCACATGGAAAATGTACTCTGGTGTCCTTCAATTTTTTGCCCAGTTGTCATCTTGAAACTTAATTGGGAAAAAATACATACATGCCTGTAATTTGCATTCCAGTTCCATTGCTCTGAATCAATGTAGACTTAGTCTTTCATAGATGGGTACTTGTATAAATGGTTTAGGTGACCTGTGAGAAAATACAGCTGAGTATAAATTGTCAAGTCAAGTTGTATTGATCAATGTATGTTCGCTTTATTCTTTTGTGTGATAATGTACAGATGTAGATGTACTCTAATGATTGACTAAGGATGGGTATCAGCCAATATTTTTATCTGTTTATCTGTACAGCTTTTAAGTATAGATGGTCTTTTCAAGTGGTTGTATAATGTGAGATTGTTTTTCCTCTTCTTTTATTCTATCAGAAGGGATTAGCAGACAGCAAATGTTATAAAAATACCGCATTCTAGGTCCAAGCAGCAGAGAAATCTTCACTTCCAGTCAGTTCAGTTCCAGTAACATAAACCTGTGCCAGAACCATGTCCTTTCAGTTTTTACTGCTTTCATGAAACTTCAGATATGCTCTGCTGCTCTGTTTAATTTTTCTGCCTTTTTTTCTCTAACTCACTTTTTTCTGTCTTTCAAGGACATAAATAAGCAGGGGGGAAGGAAAGAAATGAGGCTTGAGTGCTCTGTGTCAAATGTGAGGGTGTCAAGTGGAAGCTTTTTGTGCTGTGTTTTATCAATTTCTAGAGCAACAGTAATAAGAAGACTGTTGCTGGATTGTCCATGACAAATCAGAAATTAAAAATATAAAAGATTTGGAAGCATTGTGGAATGAGCAGGAGGTGGATTGGGCGGTTTTGCTCATTCTTCCCCTACCCCGATCTGTAAAGCAGGACTGGCCTCCAGTGGTAGAGCCTACAGCCCTTGTATGCTGCCTGCCTGCTCAGCACCAGCATTGTCACTCACTTCTGTTCCACAGCAGTCTGGATGACCTATGGTCATCAGGTTTCCTACTGCTATTAAGCTTGGGTTTTGTGGTTTGGTTGGTTTGGTTTGGGTTTTGGTTTTTTTAGGGTTTGCTTATTTCCCCCCCCCCCCACAGGGAAAAACTTGTTGAACCTACTTTTCATTTTCTTTACCTCAAATATGTAGTTACAGGGATTTCCTCTGCTGTTTTAGATGTATCCTGTTTATTGCCTTGAATGTCCCCTGACCTAAGTAGCCCTTCCTCAGTCTTTGATTTCTGTGTATCTTTGCAACAGCAGTCAGGGTTTTTTTTGTTGTTGCTTTGGGTTTTTTTCAAGAATGGCATTAGTTACTGATACTCTTCTTAGACTGACGTCCAAATAGAGAAATTTGTGCAAGGTGACCAGATCTAGAGTCTGACATCCTTGTTCCATGTGCTGGCTGCAATGTAATCTAAAGGAAGCTACATTTAAAGATTTCTTTACTCTCTGAAAAGCATCAAAAATCATGCTTCATTGTCAGCTAGGAAGGCTCTCTGGAACTGTAAGAGGAGTATATCTTTTTCTATTTTCCTTTCTTCAGGAAGGTTTGGATTTTTTCTGCTGGTGTATGTATAGACTGGGAGTCGTATCTTGGGTGTTGGAAAAGAAAATTGTGATCTTCTTTTTCATCCTCAGCATGTCATTGACAGTGGGATTTCTTTTTCTCCATAAGCCTATTTGAGTTCTACAGCGTGCCAGTAGAAGCAGCATGCACAACAAATAGCATGCTAGTCTCACATTTCTGCAATACTCCCTACTGTACTTGCCGTTTGATTTTATAGCTGCTGCATGGGGTGAGAGAAGAGGTAACATCACAGTGGAAAACGAGTGAACATTGATACTATTCATTATAGGTTCCTCTTCCCCTCCCTTCTTTGGAAAAATAATGGTTAGGACCAACAGAATCACTGGCATACAGTCTCCCAGTTTTCAGCACTTCAGTGTTGTTCCTGATTTCCATGTTTAAAAAGAGAAAGGTATGTTGTGTTTGCTTAATTTAAAAAAGGATTCAAAGTCAATGTTATGTAAGTGGTTTTTAAGGAGCCAGTTTTGTGTAAGTGTTTTTTAAGGAACTTCTTGCATTTATAAGTGTGCTCCTAGTTACCTAATAAATGAGCAGCAATTAGGAGGTATCAAAGGAATTAAGGAATTTTAATTATATTTCAAAGTAATAAACTGTAGGTAGGAAAAAAATTGGTTAGCAGCTCTTAATATCATTAACCTGTTACACAAATTGGGTATTAGATATATTTCAATAACTGTAATTCTTAGCTGTAAAATAACAGGGTATGTATAATTATGGCTATGTGCAATTCATTTACCTTGTTAACCCTGTTCATCAAAGGCTTTTGATTGCACAGGCAGAGAACTCATTATTGGTTTGCCATTTAACTTTAGAGATTTTAAGCACTAGAATTCATTCAGAACAAAACAAAACACCACTCCAAAACCTAAACAAAGCTTTATCTATTATTATTTTGGGAGATCAGTATGACCATTTCAAAAAATATATTGGAAAAAAAAAGTTGTTCTTTATGAGAGAAGAGGGAATCTTAATGTAAATTTACCTCAGATGTTTGATGAAGCTGTTTGATTCCCCACTCCACCCGCCCAGCAAATTTTAATTGGATCCAGGCTGTATTAGGTTCTCTCTTTCTCTGTCTCTTCGTTTACTTGAAAGAATAAGGGCCGGTTTTTATTCTCTGTATCACTGAAGTGCTTTCGGAAAACCCATGCCCCATACAGTATCTGTGCCTTTCAATTTTTGTTCATGCATTTCGGTAGTTTTAGTTGGTTGGATTTGATTCAATTTGAGTAGCATGCAGTGATAAGAAGGCTTCTATGGCACTAGGAGATACTTGTTACCTCTTGATCAGTGTATTTGTAACTGAAATTGCTGACCTACTGTGAAGTTGGGGAACAAATACGGTCAAAGATTTTTTCCTCTGCAAAATTTTAGATGACTTCTCTCCATATATATTTAATATGATAAACATTGTGACCTCTTGAGAGTGTTTTCTGTGGATAATTTAGAAACTTCTAAATAAAAGTGTAGTTTATTTTTTAAAATTAGAAGTGAGAATTTTAATCATACTTAGCAATACTGTTGTAATATGACATGCTAAATGAGAAGATGCTAGGAGTCAGTGGTGATAGGACAGAAGAGAAGAAAGGACCTGGAAAATAGCTGGGAAAGCTAGGAATTTTGCATCAAGTATAAGGCCTGGAAAGAACCGGTTGAAAGACAGTGGCGATTCAAGAGTTGTCATGAAATTGGATTTTGGGATTGCTGACAGAAATCAGACATATTCCTTGCTTCCTATACTGGCCAACATGCTTATACAGATGATGAGGGCAGCCCAGACTGTGCTTGGTTTGTTTTTCCTTCTCTTTTCCAAAAGTTAGGAGAATACTTTTTTACCTTCACAGACTATGGCACAGGATGGTATGGTCTGAGCTAGGTCCAGGCTATAACTTATTTATGAATGAATATGAAATATAAGCCTTATTTATTTTCCTTTATGTCTTGAATTTTCTTTTTAACTTTAAATTATTCTTTCATACTTTGCTCTCATAAGAATTTGTTTAATACAGCCCATATTCTCTCTCTGTGAAAAGACTATCCAGTGTAAAGTAGCAATATTTATTTTTAGATGTGGATTTGGATTTTCTATTATAAAGATTTTACATTTCCTAAAATCTAGATTTATGATACTGAATTAAATATTTCAAGTACCTCCCTCTGGCCCTATCTCACACAATAGCAAGTTTTAATAAACTTGATCATGTTTGGGTGATGCAGGCATCTGACAGACTTCTTTACCAGACTGAAATTTTTCATCATCTGTTTTTGTTTTGTAAATTTTTTTTTCCATAGGTACTTTACAGGCTTCTAAGTGTAGAGGAAGTAACTGAAGTATCTCAGAACACAGTTTATAGTTGCAGTATAATTTGCATTATAATATGTACAAATCTTTTAATTGGTGATAGGACATCAGTCTATAAATTGTACTAAATTAGGCAGGGAGAATGGAGGACTAAAGCTCAGAAAATGGTATTTTATTTGAATAACTGAAAAAACATTTTTCAAATGTAGTTCAAAATAAACAGTATACAAACAAGTCATAGTCTATTGTTCTTAGAAGAGACACAGTGATTATTTTGCATCAAAGTCATAATTCAAGAGCAGAGATGGAATTAAAAGTACTTCATACTACAAAAGGAATATCAAAGAGAGCTGACCTGTTGCTTTATGTGTGATACTAGTTTGTCACACTGCCTACTGGATTAAATAATCTGGATGTCATTGAATATGTGTGGAATTTATTTTTAAATGAATTGTTCCTCTTTAAGGGTCAAACTTCCAGGTTTCTTTTCATGGCTGTATATGCTGTATACATAGAATCAATAACTAATCCTCCTGGAAATTACTAGAAATAATTGCATAATTTTCATAAACAAAACTTATTTGTTTGTATATTTCTTTGTATATGAACAATTGAACATAATCTGAAAGGTATTTATCAAACATATCTAGTTGAGATTTCTTAATAGAATCTGAGTTATTCAGAACAATGGTACATAAGTTATGGCTGATATTCATGCATTTGCATGGTGATAGTTTACTTCCAACTAAGCATTGATCAATAACTTGTTTCTGTTGATGTAAGAGTGAGCGGGCAGGTGTACCTGGAGTTCTTTACAAACTGTTACAAAACCAGGAAAATTTAGGGCCTGTTGAAGGCATGTGGGAACAGGAATGATTATCTCAAGTATTTAGATTAATCAGGTAGGCCTTTAAAGTTTATCCAATAAAAATTGCTACAGAGAAGATGGAAGTACCTTAAGAATATAGCATGAAAAAGCTAAGAATATTGTATTGGTCATCAGTCATTGTAAAACAAGCTTTTGCATTAACCTCATGGATTGTTTGGAAGAATTGTCAGAAAACCTAGCATGTTAAACAAAGGTGTTTGGCGGTTTTTTGCTTTGACAGAGGTATATTTCTTTTAAAGATTAATACAAATATCAGTTAAGCAGGATAGGACTCTTGAGTTTTCCATGTGCAGTAGCAGGTTGGAAGGTACTGTGTTAGTATGGAACGGGTGACGGACAGCCTTCTCTTATTCACAGTTCTTTATTTCAGACCACCAGTTAGTAGGGCATTGCCACAGCCAGAGAAACTTCAGACAAATAATGTTGGGAAAAAAAAGAGACCTATAGAGGTAAGAAAACCATTGATCTCTTCTTCTCCTTTTAGGATTTTTTTTTTCCAGAAATTGACACATTTGTGGACACACTTAATGATTGTATCATTTTAAATGTATCAAAGATGGAAATATTGAATAGTGAGGGTTTTTTTTCATTAAATGGCCAATGCAAATAAATGTACTCACTTTTAACTAATCTGAAGTGGAGATTTCATCTAACCTTGAAAAATGCAGTTCTTCATATCAACTGAAATGTTTTCTATGATATGAAACAAAATGTTTGCTGTAGCATAATAAATAAATAAACGACCTTTTGCCATCAATGTTCTAGAAGTTTTAGGCTGTAATTCAGCTTTCTTAATTGCAGCTGGAATTAAGTTGTGGACCAATGTTTATCATTCTTTGTTTCTTAGTATTTTCTGCATCGAAAGAACTGTATTCTTCTTGGCTCATTGTAATTTATTTATTTATGTGCATATGTATGAGTGTCTCTTTCTGTGTATATATATGTGTGTGTATGTATACATATATAAATATTCTGCAGCATCCACGAAACAGAGATGATAGGATGACATGACTGTGTACGACAAGAATGAGCAGCAATGTAAGCTGACAGGGAAGGCAGGATCTCAGTTTCTGTTGGTTTGAGACATCATTGAACTCCTTTTCCTTTACTGCTTAAGGACAAATTTGAAAAATAAAATCCTGGCAAAGATCGTAAAGTTCACAATTACTAATAGATGTAAATATCTTTTTTAGGACCTAATTTTGGAGCTGGTATTTGGGTACCGAGGCAAGGACTGCAGAAACAATGTGCACTATTTGAATGATGGTGCTGATGTAATATATCATACTGCATCTGTTGGGATCTTGTATAATGTGGCAACAGGTAGGAGAAAACCCACTTGAGGGAAAACACTTCTTCACACACATACAGTCATAGTTTATGAAGTCACTGGTATGCTTTAAATCTTAAAAAAGTACGTGAAAAAATTATTATTATTTATTGCTGAAAATTCAGTCTGTGGAGGTGATTCATAATAACTGCATAAGCAAACTAAATATTGTGAAATGTTTCTGATGACTGAATTTTGAAGAAAGTAAAGATTTGATTATTTTGGTATTAGCTTTCTAAAATTTGCTTTTTAAAATGGTCACAGAAACTAAAACAGCTGAACAATGGGGTCGTTATAGTTGTTTAATGGTTTTTCTAATGGGTTTTCTAAGTTAATAATTTTTTATTTGGTTTACATTTCAGTCCTCTGTATCACATACATTCCTTCCCAGTAAACAATTTAGTTTAGATAACTTAGACCTTTTAAAGAGTAACACGATGCCATTTGGTTTCCTTGATATTTAAGAAATTTGATGTAGAAAACTTGAGGGAATAGTTTGGAGTTATTGAGTTAAATGTGTTATGTGTTAAATGGAGCTATGTGTTAAAATGGAGCTAAAAAATTAGGAGTTTCTGTTTCCTGGTTTTAAGCTCCAAACTGCATAATGCTGTTTTCCAACAGATATTATAAAGTTTTCAAACATTAACCATGTCTATGTGTGTGTAAATGTTTTAATTAAAGTTGGGTGGTTTGGTTTTTTTTTAGGCGCTCAGTCTTTTTACCAGGAGCACAATGATGATATTTTATGCCTCACTGTAAATCAGCACCCCAAGTTTACCAACATAGTGGCAACTGGCCAAGTAGGTATGTTTGTATTTTTGTAAAAAGAAATTAACATAAGAGCATGCAATTAGGGTCTTGTAAGTTCATGATAAATCACAAAAATATTTGATTATGCTATCTCCGTTTGTATGAGTGTTACTCAGTTACCTGTCCTCTTTATATGTTTCTTTGAGTATAATTTAATAAAGTTGAACAAAAAGCATTTGAGGCATGAAAGAACATTAAGCTTACCTTTTGTTTGGAGTGTTATCAAAAATATTTTTTTTAGAAATCTTAAGCCCCATGAAATTAGTCTGGTTTCATTTAACTATCAGCTTATGTTAGGCCTTCTGAAGAGTCATAGCCCTTCCTAAGAAGCTTAATTGAGGTATCCTTCCTTTCTATATGGACTAAACCCAGAATTCTTGAAATAGATATCACTTTATGTTGGTTTTATCTCATCAGGCAGGTTTATAATACCTACTTGGTATTTTGATAATACATAGTTGTAATATTCTAGGCAGAACCAAAACTCTAATAATGTTTAAATTTAGATTTAGAGTGAAAATATGTATGTTTCATAGTAACATTAAAATTGATCAATGATTGCTGAACTAACCAGGGTTTTTTAAAAAATAAAATAAAAAAACCCACTGTGCATCTGCATAGCTGAACTAATATTGCTGTTTCTAAATTGTGCAGAATAGTGTATTTTTTGTAGTCCTACAATGCAGTTGCAGTTTTCATACCTTCAGTTGTTTCTCAGCAGATTCAAAACCTCATTGTTTTCCTTAGTGCACAGAATACAAAAAAACCCCTTAGTTTTAGCCAGAATAGCTTTTTTTTATTTTCCCTGTAGGTTTGTTTTAGATGTTTCATCTAAATATGGTCAGTTTATCAGAGTTTTGTTACCTGCTTCCCTCTGTCTTTTGTTTTTTTAGGTGCATGCGTCATTAAAATTGATTCATTGATAGTAGTAACTGCTTAGCTAAAATAGCTTCATTTCTTGAGTTTCTTGCCTCACATCAATTTAAGGAAATTATTATTGGAAATTATATAAATGGAAAAAATTATCAGCAGATTTTTGCCTATGGTTTGATTGCAAAGAACATTTACAGGAATTACAGACCTTTTATTGTCTAGGAATTTACTTTTTCGGCATATTTCTTAATCTGGCCCTGTTTGCCTTTCCATATGATAGATTATACAAGAAGAATGGAGGCATAATGCGAAAATTTGTTCTTTGCAAGGATTTTCTTCAGTGTTCATCATAGCCAAGAAGAAACACAGGACCCTTCATGCTTTTTTATTTCATAATCATTTCTACGTCAACTAGCAGTAGAACAATTTTAACTGTTTTGTAATGTGGGTTAAGGCATACAAATCAGGAGCAGATGATGCTTAAAAATTAGACTACAAAACATATTTTTAAGCAAAGAATTGAATCTGAAAAATGAGCTGGAAGCAAAATATCTTCAAACAACACTTATTTTTAGATTCTGAACAGATGTTAAGGAGTATATACCCCATAAAGAACATACTTATCTGCTGCTGCTTTTCATACTGATATGCCTGGCAGAAACATAGCTTCACCATCGTGATTTAAATCTTCAAAAGATTTACAGAAACGTTATTTCAAGCCTTTTTAAACTGGAATGCTGTTATGTAGTCTCAGTAATACTTCCCAGTACCTGAACCTTTATTATCCTGATTTCTTAATGCTCCTATAGAAGAACATTGGGTGCATTTGCCACTTGTCAAGATCAGACTCAAACATTACTTCTTCACAGAATAGCAATCAGCATTTTTTTTCCACTTAATTTGTTAAAATACCAGTAACATGTAAAATATGGTTTTTGTTTAGTTTGACAGAGAGAGACCTAACATACACCAAAACTAGATTTTTGTGTTGTAACTCAAAATGGAAATCAAAATATATTAATTCTACGAATTTTTATTTCTGATGTGACCGCCTTTTATCAGTAACTGTTCATCTTTAACACTAAAAGCAGTATTGGTGCTGCCACAATGCAAAGAGATGACATCAAGATGTGTGTTAAGAAATTACACTAAATGTGGCATATATTTTCTTTAGCTCTTATCTTATTTCTGGTCTAATTATTTTTCTGCTGCTTTTCCATTACAGGAGACTCAGCAGATATGTCAGGTAAGGGAAATAAAATTCTAACATCTTCAGGTGTAGTTAGCCTATTTAGTAGCCATCTAGAGCTTTATGGAGCAGTAAGTGATGTGAATTCATTTTTAGTTTATTAAAACCCTGTATCAGTCATATTACTGTCAGCACTGAATATAAACCACAACAATTCAGCAAATTGTAAATATAGAAACAATTAAAATGTTAGAACACACTTAAAAACTATTTTTGTTGTAACATATTCCCTTCTTGCTGCCTAGTGATTAGTGAATTCCAATACATGCTGCTACTGTAGCATTCCTATGTATGCTTGCAGGTTTTACAGACATGTTGGGGCTGACAATTAACATATGTTTTAGATACTCAATTGATTATAATTTTAAATATGCATTTCTAAAGTAAATTCCATTGAGGAGGCCTAGGTGACTGAGTGAAAAAAACAATCACCTTTCACGTTTATGTATGGTTGTCATGCAGTTATTCCCACTGATCCAAAATGCTTGTTATGGCATCAGTTTAATTTTTTCTGTATCGTTTTGGGTCTTTGACAGTCTTGACTGAGCTATTTTTTATTAATATGTTGTTTTTTCAACTGTAATCTTAAAAATTCATTACAATCATGTGTGAGTGAGTTCACTGTCGAGCAGCCATAATTGTCTTGTGACACATCTTCAGAGATGCATAAATGTGTGTTCATAGAAAGTATAATAATCTTCATGTGGATCTAAAGCTTGTTCTGTGAAGAATAAATGTACAATGGCATTTTTAATGTGTGTTGACTTCTTTTAAATATGCCAAATTGTGCTTGGTCTAAGGATGGGAGGTAGAATATAGGTACCTTTTCCCACACTTTTAAACTGTATAAAAGAAGCAGTGATGATGTGATTGTTTATATGAAAGAACATCTCTAGTCCTGCATATAATGCCTGGAGACTTTCCCTCTCTCACTTGCCTTCTCCCTACTGCAACTTTAGTTTGAGCTGTATATTACTAAATTCTGTTGTCACTGCCTGAAGCCAGCCCACTTACTTTTTTCTTCTTTATGGAACCATTGGTCTGGAATCCAGGCTGCTGCCTGCCTTCATTAGAAAGTTGCATAGTTTCACTTAAAATTTGTTGATGGCTGTTTGGCACCTTTCTTATTGACAACTTCCACTTTTCCAGTTCCAGTTTTCTGAGGTCTACAGTGATGCAGGGGTTCTTGAAGCAGTAACATTTGTAATAGGCTGGATTGGCAAATTAAGTTTCATAATGACTTGGTATGGATTTGCTTCATCTACTGAAGATATTTTTCATCCTGCCAGCCCATGGTAGCTTTATCTAACTTCTCCCAGGAGGAGATGACACCTTAGAAAATCTCTCTTGTGACAGCAGACGTTGAGTAGCTGGAGTACTCCACAAGCAGGCCACAATGTTGAGGCAGAGACTTTCAGAGCAGCACTGTCAAGTAGGAGGACTGAAGAGTCTGTGTCCTCTGTCCTGCAAATCTTGCTCTGAAAGATTTTGTCAGTTATATTCATAAATCTAGGTGAATGTTTCTGTCTGCCATTCAAAACAAAAATTTTGGCCAAGGTTATAGGGGAGGTGCACAAGTCAAGGGCAATACAGAGTTTCACCAAGGGGAGTGCTGAAGAGGAAAACAAGTTCACAGCCATAATAAAGCTTTCCCTTCCTGCAACTTTCCATAAGGCCAACAGGGAGTTGCTGAAAATTTTGAAACCTGTCAGTTGTTGCCAACATCTGCCCTTTCTGTTTTAATGGCATATCTATACTATGCTATAGTACCTCTCAAAAGGTGATGATAACAGCGTGTTGGTGTCATGAGAGGAAATTTCGATATGAAAGAGAACCACCAACGCTGTAACCCTGTCATAGAAGGCCACCAAATTTGTCAGGCAGGATTTGGCCTTAGTGAAGCCACGTTGGCTGTCACCAGTCACCTCCTTAGTTTCCATGTGCCTTCGCATAGATCCCAGGAGGATCTGCTCCATGATCTTGGCAGGCACAGAGGGGAGACTGACTGGCCTGTAGTTCCCTGGGTCTTCCTTTTTTCCCTTTTTAAAAATGAGGGCTGTGTTTCTCCTTTTTCAAGCAGGAGCTTCACTGGACTTCAAGTCCGGTAACAAGTTAAGCAAAGTTTTCATCTCCAGTAGTGTAATGAGGCCAACTTCTTAGTCCTACTTAATGCCATAAATTGATTTCCAAAGGGAGGCCAAAATCTCCTTTTTTTTCTGTCTGACCAGAACAATTTTATTTGTGTTATTAAAAAATATTAACTTCAGTAAGCAAATCATTAGACATTTTCAAAATGTATACTCATTACATGTTTTTATATTTGTGTAGCTACAGCTCCTTCTATTCATGTGTGGGATGCAATGAACAAACAGACGTTGTCGGTACTGCGGTGCTACCATTCAAAAGGCGTTTGCTCAGTCAGTTTCAGTGCCACTGGCAAACTGCTGCTCTCTGTAGGGCTGGATCCCGAACATACCATTACCATTTGGAAGTGGCAGGAAGGTAGGAAAGTGATTGTTCTTGTAGAATATGTTTATATTGTTAGAGGTATGTTGGCTTGAGACAGCAATTGTAACCTAAAAATAGTAGATTGAAAATTATGACAATAAATGCTGTGCACTATGCACTGTACAAGAAGAGGTAAAATAAATGTACTTACCCATTCTAGTAACTGCTAAATATATCTCCTTTGGAACTGTTGTGTAAAGATCAAGATAGTTCACTGATTTCCAGTTAGAATAATTAAAGAAAATTGTAGTTTAAATTCTGCCTTTTTTTTTTTTTCCCAGTCATTTCTTTGCTGCTTGATAAAATTCTTTTTTGCTCCTAGAAGAAATTTTCTGTTCTTCTCTGTTCTTATTCTTCTCTGAAGTCTGATTACTGACTAGGTTCCTTGTCCTGAAATTATCCCCCCAAACTGCAAATTGCAGAAATGTGATGTACAGCTCCTCTATGCAGCTATGTAATTAGTGTCTTAAGCTATACTACATGTTTTCAGTTTGGCAATGATCTGAGTTCAGGATTTAGGTTAAAGTGATTTGGTCAGCTCCTTTCTGTCTGGCAAAGCCATGCCCAGATTATGAAACTGATTCTCTATGCTTAGGGGTTTATTTCTTCTCTCTTTGGAGATTTCCATTGGTCAACTAGTACCACTCAGAGTTTAAAGATCAGCTATGAAGTTAATAAAAAGTGATCCTTCACAGCTTGTCTCCTAGGTGCTGTGGAGCTGGACGCAATGTCAAATGTGTATTTATACAATCTTAGGTATTATGGAGGATGTGTGGTAGCGTGCCTGTGCTCATTCTTAAAGAGTAGATACAGATTCAGCATGGCAACTAAGGATCCAGATCAAAGAATCTTCATATGGGTGAAAACGTCTGATGTTAACACCTCTGAAGAGACTGGAAAAGCATTACCTTTGAATCTAAGACCATATGTAATGAAGTCAATTTCTGCATTTTCTGCAGAAAGAAGAAAGTTTTCTAACTTTGGACAAAATCTACAGGAAGTCATTCGTTAGTCTCTTGTAATTTGTCCAGAGTTAGAGATTTTCAGAGGAGTTGTAGAAATTTAAGAGGAGATGGAAACTTACTTGGATCTGAGCTCCTAATTCTTTTATATTCCTGAGGAAATTAAAAAATTGAAAAATTTGAAAAATGGAAAATTATAAGTAGGTGGCACCTTCATTAGTTGTCTTAACTACACTATGCTACTAGGTCTTACTAAATGTGGGGGTTTTTGTTGTTTACATCTTAATTTAATTTTAATTTAGGAGCACTTTGTGCTTTTCTTCCCAACCTGTGTGGTCTTAGATGACTCATCATTCTCCATAATTTTTACTTTTTTTTAAACCATAAATGTATATCTTTCTCAGCGGATTCAAAACGTCCATTTTCTTTCTGGCAGGTGCCAAAATTGCCAGCCGAGCTGGTCATAATCAACGTATATTTGTAGCAGAATTCAGGCCAGATTCAGACACCCAGTTTGTTTCTGTGGGAGTAAAACATGTGAGGTTCTGGACACTGGCTGGAAGAGCTCTTCTTAGTAAAAAAGGGCTGCTGAGCTCCATAGAAGATGCCCGAATGCAGACAATGCTATCTGTAGCTTTTGGAGCGGTACGTACCTGAACAAACTATTTTAAAATGCATACAAACAAAAATTTTTTGACACTTCTGCCTTTATTCAGTTCAATGAGACTTGTAATCTGCTAGTATGTCAGTTGTTTTATTAAACTCAGTTTAGCATTTCCAATTCTTGCTTGCTAGTTAGAACTAATACCAGTTTTCTTTAGAACAGGAAAGAAAAAAGATTATGGATTTGTGTGTTTTCAAGAGAAACAAACATAGGTGCTTTGGACTGATAATTTGCTGCTTAGTATTTAATCCAGGTAAAACAAAGATGAGCCTAGACTGCAGGAACCAAACAATAGAAATTAGGCTAATTTTATGCCCACCTGGGGATGATTGTATTACAATCTGTGTGCACTACTACTCATGGGTGATCTGAGAACAGCATTGTCCTGGGGCATTTGTTAACATCTGCGACTGTGAGATGACTGCAGTAGGGTTTTGTTTTGCTTTGGGTTTTTCGGACAGATGCAGGCGTTGTTGCTAAGTTCCATCCAGCTGGGCAGATAGCCATAGATTTCTTTTGTGAAGTGGTACTTCTCTGTTATTGTGTGCGTTACTGTCTGCTTACTGATCTGCCTGTTGGGCCCAGACTGAATTTATATTGTAGATTTGGATTTTTGAAACTGTAACTGGCTTGCGGTTTCATTTTTCAGGAGACC
Source organism: Cariama cristata (assembly GCF_000690535.1). Taxonomy (NCBI): domain Eukaryota; kingdom Metazoa; phylum Chordata; class Aves; order Cariamiformes; family Cariamidae; genus Cariama; species Cariama cristata. The sequence goes on along the minus strand of NW_009606541.1, from coordinate 43,508 downwards.
AGCTCTTTTCCAGAGTGGTGTCTCTCTCAGGTACCTCTGATTTAAGAGAGAGTCCTACAAAGCAATAAGATACCTTCCAAGTGATAACTGGATGCAGAGCCCAGGCATTAGTCTGGGGTTTGGGAAACTTCTGTGAAATGTCTTATGGAGGGACAGATTCTTAGCATGAACATCAGGCTGTATGCTGCATGTCCTGGAGTATGGTGTGAGGTTGTTTGAGGATGCAAAGCTTGTGGGGGTTTTGTAAAAAGCTGTACAAACTGAATAAAGCCAAACCTGGTGTGTTCTCCATACTTCCTGTAGAGAGCAGTTCTGGGAGTGCTTTTCTTCCTAGATTTTGTCTCAGAAGGAGCTAGTTCAAGTGCTCCTAAACAGGAGTTGGAAACAGCCCAACACTAATGCTGTGAGGATGACCAGAGGATCTGCTCCCAAGTTCATTTCCAGTGCTCTCTTATTTACTCATTTATTAGGGCACCCACACACCCGCCCCTTAAAAAAAGGATGTAGAACATCAACCCACCTCAGTCAAGGAAAGTGTTCTTGCCAAATCTATACATGCATACTAGTACTCTAAAATACTACACATGATGCTGAATTTGAGGATTGTTCACATAAGTTACTAGAACAGTTTTTGCAATATAACCAGTTCCTGTTGGTTTGAAGTGTATCCTAATAAATTGCCCTTAAATTTCAGAGGTCATTAAATTTATTTTTACTACCTTTAAAAAAACAGGAAGCAGAAGAAAAGAATAGGCAGCTTTTAGTTCTGAGTTAAGTCAAACTGTTTTCTTGATAAACTAATGGTTACGGTCATCCAGTGAGTACCTTCCCCTAACAACAAAAAGGACTGCAAGCATTATGTACATAGCAAGGGGTGCAAGTTGCCTGTTTATGTGAAATGTCAAAACTGTTCTTGGTTTTCTGCTTTTTTACCACAGTTTGCACACCTGATAGGCTGAAAACATAGATAACCCTATGGCTGAAGCTTAAGTCATTGAATTTCTTCTTGCAGTGCAGAGCCTATTAGCTACAAGAAAACATGTTTCAGACTTCAAGGAAGAATATAGTAGCTCATAGTTCTGTCCCTACAGGTTCTTGTTACCCCTTCCACAATTTGCACTTCTACAGCAGCAAATAAAAGCAACCGAGCCTAAATGCAAATGGTGATGTTCTTTATTTCTGAATATTTTTCTTCCTTCCTTGCTCAGAATCAGATTATGAGTATATTTTTCCCCTTTTCAGAATAACTTGACATTTACAGGTACTATCAGTGGAGATGTGTGTGTTTGGAAAGATCACGTGTTGATACGAATTGTGGCCAAAGCTCACAATGGACCTGTTTTCACAATGTATACCACACTAAGAGATGGTTTGATCGTTACGGGAGGCAAAGAAAGGCCGTGAGTCTTCTTTTTTCTTTTTTTTCTGCATGCCCATGTATTCTTTAAAAATGGTTTGGATTCATCCCATCTAACACTAGGCAGTTGAGACATCAAAGCTAGAAGAGTAGTCACTTTAAGATCCCTGAATAAGTGGTAGGAAAAAAAGTAGCCACCACCTCTAAAGTGCAGGTAAGCCCACATGAGCTTCAAGTACCTATTTTTTTCCATTCATTGTAAGAGGAAGCCTATAGTTGCTAGGATCCTGACCTGGATGCCTTGCTTATGTACCTAAAGTCAAGGGGGATGAATCAGAGTCTAAATGCTGTACAAGTAGTTCTTCATGATTTTAGCTTCTAGGTAACAATCATCTTTCTAAAGCACATGTGCAAGCTTCTTCAGGCATTTTATGATGACTTTACATTATTTTGGTTAAAAATAATAGGCAAGTGTAAAATAAGTTACGTGAATGGATTGTTAATTATATTGCATTATCAATTATAGTGCATTATGTCAGTCAGGTAATGTTTCTCCAAGCACGAATACACAGTTATCAGAGAGATGATATGGTCCTCCCTCCTTAAGCTGAAAAGGGCTAAACTGTTATAATCAAAAGTAGCTTTGAAATCACCTTACTGTGTTACTAAATAGTTTGATGCTGTTTATCACAACAGTATTACTTTTGTGAGAAGGCAAAAGCATTTAGTTTGAAATACAGCTTTAAAAAGTTACCTAGTCCTTTATGGGTTACTTCTTTTTCTGAAGTTGAACTGAGGTTGTTAATCCAAGTGATTTCCATAATTGTGATTAAATAAATGAGTGATAAATATTATAACAGCATAATACACAGCTTCTTTTAAAGGAAGGATCTGTTTGGTTATGATGACAGAGGCAAACTCTCTTCTCTTAAATCTAAGATTCAGCAACATCCTTTGTTTCTGGGGTTGTAAACAAAGTATCTCTTCAAGCATTTTAATTTTTTCTTAGCACCTTGCCAAAGATAAAAAGAAAATGCTTCAGCTGTAATATGGTATATCTGATGGCATGATAGTGCCCCATTTTGCAGGGCACAAGCCACTTACTACCTTTTCCATAAATAGTCCTTAAAGATCCTGGTTGATATTCAAACCCAGCTGAAAACTTACTTATTGCTGTGCTTGACATATTTTCTCCCAGTATTTGTAAAACATCACCATGATTTTATTTGGAGAATGTTCTCTCTACCACTTAGCTACAGAAGCTCTTAATATTTGACCTGAAAGAAACAGTAATGAATAACAGTAAGAAACAATAATTCATCTTCTGTGGGAAAATGGAGTATTGAAAGTATACAAAACAAATTCTACATTTAGGAAAATTGCATGTTTGCTTCTGCCTTGGCATTCTTAATTGCAGTTCACCAGCCTCTTTTGATAAAATCTTTTTGCTGAGTGTGATGACCAATCATATATCAAAACAGTGCTATTGGGAAGCAAAGAATATTGCATTGCAAGGACTAGCGATTTATAATTCATTATAATTCTTTTAGTAATAATAGTACAAAAGCAGTAATTGTGCTTAAACTTTCAGGAGTTCTTTGTCAGGGTTTGTTCAGTAATCAAAGTTTTAATGCTGGCAGCTCAATATTGTGGAACATTATATTTTCTTTTCTGTTGGAGGAGATTCTTTTCTCTTTGAAGACAGATAAAATGTGTCCTAGCTCAACTGGAGATGCCAGACTTATAACCTTCATTAAGTATTATCTCCTTTTTAGAAACTTCTTTTATTTTAATGTCGTCTTTACTGAAATACCAGTTCACTTGAAAGTGGGGCGGAAATACTTAGTGCTTTTATGATTACTACTTATTAGTTGGGTATCTTGTGCAATTAACATTGTGTGATTTTTCTCCTGTATCTTTGTCATTTATTTCACAGCAGTGAAAATAGCAAAAATCTTTTGTCATTTGTTTCACAGTAGTAAAATACATATCTTTCCAGTTTCCCTCAGCTATATTTTGATAATCTCTGCCTGTCTTAATAATAAGATGGCAGTTCATTCACATAGTTAACTATTCCTTTGACTAAACAAATTCCCTGAGAGCTACTGATTCGGACTAAGCTTAGCAGCAATGATCTTTCAGTTTGTTCTGTAAGGTAGTATGACTTTGAATCAGTATTCCTTGCTTAGCTAGGAGGCTTAGCCTGTTAACATCACCTGTTCAGTAAAAACAAATGGATTCTTTAATGATTTAAAACATACTAAACTTACTAAAATGCCTTGTTTCCAATACGTTACATTAAATAATATAGTTCTTTCATACATCAATTGTCTTTTTTGTGCCAGTCATTATACTGATGGTTGTTCTTGATTTCTTCATAGTTCAAAGGAAGGAGGAGCAGTTAAGCTATGGGATCAAGAGCTGAAACGATGTCGTGCCTTCAGACTAGAGACAGGGCAAATGACAGACTGTGTTCGCTCTGTTTGCAGAGGCAAGGTAAAGAAAGACTTATGTCTTATAATTTGTGGATTGATCTGTAGCATTAAATATATGATAAGTTGCTTCCTCTTTCTCTTATAATTAGTTTTTGAAATTAAAGATTGAGCTAGAAGGTGTCTACAACTGATTTTACAGCAGAAGAAAATCTGCTTTGGGAGATCGTAGCCTTACCTAAGATAATAGTCTGTATATATTTTTATTAAAGAATAACTAAGAGTTTCTTTTCTATTTTCTTTTCACACTTCAAATATCTGACTTACACGCAGTAACTCAAGTAGCATCATGAGCTTTGTACTGTAATAAATCATTGAGGAGTTTAAAAAATAAATTATGTTTGCTTGATTTCAGCAAACCTTGACAGAACTATAGCTTTGGATTATCTTTATTACTGTTCATCACAAGTAGTTAATGTATTATATCAGAGATAATTCTTTCACTGTTGTTCAAGGGTAAAATTCTTGTTGGGACAAGAAATGCTGAAATAATCGAAGTTGGAGAGAAAAATGCTGCATGTAACATTCTAATTAATGGTCATATGGATGGACCAATCTGGGGCCTAGCAACGCATCCTTCGAGAGACTTTTTCCTTTCTGCTGCAGAAGATGGCACAGTAAGACTCTGGGATATTGCTGAAAAGGTAGGTGTTGGAGAATAGTTGTTGATTAGAAAAAAATTTTTAAAAAAATCCTAGACTTGTGGTGGTGTTGAGGACTTGAAACTTGTTTTTCAATGTATTCTGAGAATAATCCATCTGATAGTGGCAAACTGTTAGAATAAGTATTTTTGAAATATGAGCAAACAGAAACATTTACTCTTCTGGGTTTTTATTTCTTCACAGAAGATGCTGAACAAAGTCAGCTTAGGACATGCAGCTCGTACTGTTTGTTACAGCCCAGAAGGTGATATGGTAGCTATTGGCATGAAAAATGGAGAATTTATTATCTTGCTTGTGAACTCTCTAAAAATTTGGGGGAAAAAAAGGGACAGAAGATCAGCAATTCAAGATATCAGGTCAGAAAATATAATGCCTTTATCTGTTGTAGTATTCTAGAAATCTGTATTATTTTGATTTTTAAAAATACGGTTTTATGTTCTGAGGAGCATTACAATGAAAGAGAGCTGGAATTAATGAGTGAATTGTGGAGTTTGTGTGATTACTCTGATCCCAGGAGTAAAAAAGGAGGACGTACATGAAGATAAAATATATCAATCAGTCAAAAAACAGCAGTACCATAGAGGGGGTGTCAGATAATATTGCGAAGGATTAGTTAAAATGGAGGGTGAATGGGGGAAGTCAATGGACAATAGGAAGAGACCATCGCAGTCAGGGGGCAGATGAGAAGGTGTGAAAAGGAGCAGAGTGAGATGATGTGTAGGAGGTAAAATGAGATCAGAAGTTTACAGATGAAGACTGGATTGTGAGAGACAATGGAAATGCCTGTCTGTCAGTTTGCTTTTTGTTGTATTTTGTTAGAAAGTAGTTAGCAGAAGTGAAATTTTGCTTCTGTTTCCTGAGTGGAGGACCAGACTTTTGCTTCTATGAGATAGACAAATTCATTGTGATCAGCTAAGGGAAGCTTCTGGAGAATGAAGTGGGATGAGTGGGAGAAATATGAGCAAACAGGGACCTTGCTGCAGGAAGGCGGGAGAGCCCTGCTAGGAGTTAGGGGGTTGCTGGAATCAGAAAGCTGTCCCAGGGTATGTCTCAGAGATGACAGAAATAAAGAAACTTCCCTAGTAACACAAAAGGGGCTGTGAGGAATTTGTTCAGCTCGAGAAGCTACTGACTTTCAAGACTAAAAGGGAAAACTGGAGGAGAGAAAGGACTGTGCAGAGATACATTAGGCAGATGAAAGGTTTGATTTCATGTCTTTTTATTCAGTACATTTCATCTAGAAGGTCTGGCTTTTCTTCATTTACAGCATTTCATGTTTCTAACTTGTAGCCTTGTAAGTATAGCACTAGAGAGTCAAAGTCGTCAGGGGCATGTCACAAAGTTGTTAGACCATTGAGATGGTAATGAGATCAGATTAATGATCAGAGTTAGTCCAGAGATGTTCCCAGTTCACTCACATGTGACAGCTGTACCAAAATTATTGCTACCACCTACTGCATATATGTTCCCTGAAAATTTTGTTTCAAAGGTTAGCAGACAAAATACTCTGCCTCCCTCTTTAGTTCTGAATAGCAGATACTTGAAATGCAAATTTACTCATGTTTCTCAAATATTGCAATCTGTCGTGAGTACCAACCTGTGTTCATAAAGCCCTTTTATCTGTTCAGGTTTAGCCCAGATTCTCGTTACTTAGCCGTCGGTTCCAGTGAGAATGCAGTGGATTTTTATGATCTGACTTTGGGTCCCACACTAAATCGAGTCAGCTATTGCAAAGATATCCCAAGTTTTGTGATCCAGATGGACTTCTCTGCAGATAGCTCTTATCTCCAGGTATCAGTCATAAATTGTTCAAGATACTGAATGGAAAACATACTCATGACAGATACTCTGCAAATATTCTCCTTTGACAACTGCTAAATTTTGTAATGAAATGTTGAGGTAGTAGGTTACTGTCACTAGACTGTTACTTTGTTGTAGTGATAAATGGATGATGAAAATAGTTATCCTGATTATTAAATACAAGAAATGAGCATAGGAACAAGAAACAGATTTCAGAATCACTGTAATGTGTCTCCCTGCCTTTTTACCTCTGTGATGCTGATGGGCTATCTTAAAAGAGGAAGGAGTACAATCTATCATTCTGTAAGTCCCAGGGACCTGTGAATTTGTCATATGAATGGTAGCATTACACATTGTTTCAGTGCTAGCCTTCGTGGAGCAGCACCAAAATCATGATGTTACAACTCCCAGCCACACGGCTCAAGGCATTTCATAAAATCAAAATAAAGTAGGCATACTTTGCTTTCTATATTTTGTTCATGTCTGAGAGGAGGAGTAAGCTTGGCTGACTATCAAATCAAAATTACAGGCTGAGAGGCATACCTTTGTGTCAGTTTTAAACATGGTAGTTTATTTTGCCTTATTTATAGACACGCATACATACTAACACACACAATATGTAGAGGGAATGAATACGTGCAGAATGTGAGGTGTTTCAATTATTTTTTTATTAATTAGACATTTTAAAATTTAAGATTTCTTATGCCTTCTCACTGTTGCTTTTTGCTTGTGTAGATTTTTGAAAATTTTCAACTCATTGAGCAAGTTTTATTAATAGCTAAGTTACTTATAGAGTAAAAGATAACTATCAAGATAATGCATTTCAAAGCCCTTTAGAACTTTATTTTCATCTTTTCAAACAAGTTCATGTATTCTAAATTCTCTGTGGTCGTCTCAAAGGTCTCTACTGGGTCTTACAAAAGGCAAGTCTATGAAGTGCCTTCAGGAAAACAGCTTGTGGACCAGGCTGTGATTGACAGAATAACATGGGCTACTTGGACAAGGTAAATGATTCACACATTTACACCTGCTAAAACACTTGTAACTTCCAGGAGAAGCACCTGCTGTTTAAAAGCATATTTCATCCCTTCATTGAGTCAGATATTTTCTTTTAATGCACCCATCTGCTCTGGCAACAGATAGGTAAGTACAGCACAACAAAAGACAGTACCTAGCAGATGCCCAGGACATCTGATAAAAACTGATCTCTCTAATGTGTGCCTTTCTATTCACTGTGTATCTCTAGCTTCCTTTGCTATTTCTCTAGCAGCCTCAGTAGTTTTTCATTGCACTGTGCAAATTACCTGGAATACTGCACTATTTGCTTCAAAATAGTGATTTGGGGATAAGAGTACAGGGAAAATTAAAATGTATCAAAACATGAAAAGACAATACAAGACTGATAATTCAAGTTTTATTTACAATATTACACTAATGGTATCTGTATATTAAAGTTGCTATTAACATTTGCATATTTAAAGGTAAACAAAAGTACTTTTAAACACCTTGAAGTTATTATATTTCGTTCAAAATAGACTTAGAAATTACATGAAGAATGATACCATATTTTATTTTTCTTTCATATTTAAATAATTTATTTTATATTCTATGCAAATCTGATTTCCTGTGCCTTATTTCAGGCTCCTTTGCCTGCTTTCAATTACTGTCCTCTGCTTAGCACCCTCAGACAAAAATTGAGAATAAATACTTGAAAATTTTCCACATATAAACTGCTTTAAATAATAATCCTGACCATTTGCTGCAAGTCATGACTAAAACCACAGGCTTTTCAGAGGGCTCTGAAAAACTCGTTTTGCTAGCTTTCTATTTTCTGTTTGGGTAATCCATTTTTGTCACCTCTTTGATATGAAAACAAGAAACCTGTGTTTTCTGTCCCAGTTCAGTATGTCTGAAGTACATCATTCCCTTCTGAATGTAGTGTACTGTGCTCTGATTTGGGGGGAGAGAATCACGGAAAAATTCCCAAATCATTCACCTACTAACAAATTATAAAGTGCTTGTTTCTGTGCCTTCTTGGAAGTATGCATATGCTGAATAAAAGCTGAATAAAAAAAAACTTTTCACAAGACATTGCAAAGGAAATTTTCTATAAATGTCTGGTTTGGGATCTTAAGATAATTATGTTTTCTGTTTAGGACAATTTTTCTCCCTCTGTCTTTCTCTGATGATAATGAAGAATCTTCACTGGACTCGAGGAAACTTTATATCTAATTGATATGAAAATGTTACAGAATCAACAAAACATAGTTATAATGACAATATACAAATTTTTATTTTCCAAAAGTGAAACTTATTCACCTAATGCTTATGCTATGACATTTTATTTTTAATTGTCCTTTCTTTATGCATTTTTTTGGCAAATGCCTCACTGGACAATTTTAGTACTGTTGATTTCATCTCTGCCTCTTAGTGTTGTCATGGGCCATGTTATTTTGGGAATTATCACTGAACCAGTTTCAGAAGCAATTGTGGAATGATACAAAAATTAATTACAGAGTAAAACCTATATGAGATGTAAGAATAAAATGTAAAAGTTACATTTTTATAAAACCAGTTACAATGAGAGCTGCTTACTGTCTCCTTACTCTGTTGTTTTTGCTGTAGTTTTCAAAACAATCTCTTGCTCTTCTGTTTCAGTGTTCTGGGGGATGAAGTAATTGGAATCTGGTCCAGGCATGCTGAAAAAGCTGATGTAAACTGTGCCTGTGTCTCTCACTCGGGAATCAATCTTGTAACAGGCGATGATTTTGGCATGGTCAAACTGTTTGACTTTCCATGTCCTGAAAAATTTGTAAGAACTTGTTTTTGCATCATTACAACAAGTACTGTTGATATTATGGTCTTTTATTGTTTCTCTAGAAGACATATGATGGAAATATTTCCTTCTCTAAATTTGTCGGTTTTTAATGCATCTGTGTAACTTTAGCTCTATAGTGTCATAAGGATGCTTCACCTCAAAGTTTTCCCACCGTTTTGTGCAATAGCTCTCGCTACAAATTTTTGTGGGTGTTAATACTGTCTGCCAGTCTGCATTCACATAGTGCATTCATACTGAAAACCTCAAAGCTCTTAGTTTTATTTATCCACATCTCCAACCTCCATTTGACACGAGGAAGACAGCTGGTAAATGTAGTCCTATCTGTGTATTTCTGTGGATGAAGAATTTACAGATTTTTCGCTAACACTAGCACTGTTAATTGTCAGGATTTGAGACTGCAAGGTGTAAATTGCTTACACACTTATAATGAAAATAATTTTTTCAGTGTTAGGAATTTTACACAAAATTTAGAGGTTAATCATGTGACAAGCTATGTTTCATTTTATTGTGTTAGCTTGAGCATTGTTCCCAGTTTGCAGGTGCTGTCTCATTTGGTGACAATTTAATCTGCATTGCAGCTCAATAGTAGTTCTTCTTCAGGAGATCTTTCATGTTTGAAAACGTATATAACATTCTGAATGATATAAATACATGATGCGATAAAAAGGTAGATAAAAACATGCATGCCTTGTTTGATTTTGGGAAACACAGAGTATTTAGACTCTCATTTTATTGTTGTTTTTGGTTTTTTTCAGGCAAAACACAAACGATTTTTAGGTCACTCTGCCCACTTAACTAATATTCGATTTACAAGTGGAGATAGATACGTGGTCAGTGCTGGAGGGGATGACTGCAGGTATGTATCCTTTCCATTGTTTTCAAAAATTATACAGCAGTGGACATGGACAGTCCACAACAATATGTGTAAGAATAAAGAATATGTGTAATGATAAAGGTCAGGTTCAGAGTCTTCATCTTTTTATCTGAGTGCTTCCTTTTCTGTTTGTATATAAAGAAATGGATATTTGCAACAAAATAAATAGCCCAGATGTTAATATGAACAGTTAAGATTTAATAAATTAAAATACGTTCATAGCTTTTTTTCACAGCATCATACCTTTAACTGAAATTTTTCTTTTGACTGTATTAGCCATTTCTTTCAACAATATTGTGGTCTTTTACATCTCATATTTAATATCTTTTGGAAAACACAGCTTATTTGTTTGGAAATGTGTGCATATGCCTCATTGAGAGAGACATGGAGACTTGCAAAGAGGACACTGCATGAAGTACCAGGCATGAAATACCCAGGATTGCAATGTAACATTCTGCTGTGCCCTGCATGCGTAGGAAATGGTGCTGATCCAAGACACAGAGCAATCTGTCTCTGAAAGACAAGTATCTAGAGTCTGTTAGAAGGATGGACTGTAACAAATACGCTGAGGTAGTTAGATTTGCTTCAGTATTGGATAATCCGGATATTTCACTCACTGCCAGATGTTGAAAATGAAATATGTGGATAAAAGGAAAAAGTGAATTGTTAATCAATGTACAGTTTCACAGTAAGATCCTGGGGTTTTAATCAGGAGATGTTATTTCTGACCTAGTGCCGTACATTGATCTATTTTCAGCATGAACATCTCTCCTTTAAGTTTTGGGGTATGAATATCATTGGAAAAAAGAGTATTCCATATTTTATTACAGAAAGAAACCATATATTAACTCTTAAATATATAGTATTTTAATAAATGTCTAATTATTATAATGGAAATTATATTTCTATGACTGGTTAAAAGGAAACATCATCTGGTGAAGCAGAAAATAATAGAGCTGATTCCTTAGGACTTAAATATTTCTGTATTTAGAGGCCTGGGTCACAGTCATGTCTGGTGAGAGCTGTTGGATATGCATGATCTTCATGGCTAATTTAGTGTTTTTGTTGCACTTAAACATTAAATTAGTTCTGTGAGCAAAAATAGATTTGCTCACTTTGCGAGTGCCTTGCCCACAACCTAAAAGTCTAACTCCAATTTTTGCCTTGTGAATAAAAGTATCTCAGTGGAAGAGAGATTATTGCTGTGTTACTTGACTGGGCTGTTAGCCTCTACGCTGGAAATGTGGACTAGGGTGAGGATTTTATAGTCTTCATAATCGATAAAGCTTGGGATGTCACCAGTTGCAAAAATAGAATTTCATAGCAATATGAATTTATTTTATTTTCTCAGCATCATAGGAGGAATTCAGAGGGAATATGAACTTTCCAAACATTGTATTTTGTACATTTGAACTTTTTAACAGAGTTAGGACTAACTGAGAGGGGTCTGTACTCAGATTTCTCTCCCGATTGTAAAAAATGTCCAATCATGTGCTTCTTTAAATGGACCTGCTGTCACCTCTAGCATAAGTGCATTTATTCTATCCTGCAGCATAACCGAGACTCTAAGTTAAAAAAAACATTTCAGTGGTAATGAAAACCTGAACAAAGCTGTGTTTTGGGTACAAGTGAGGAAGATTTCATCAGCTGTTTGTCTAAATCATGTCATAGAGATGCATTACAGACAGTGCAGTTAATTTTCATGCAACACAGAAGGGAACAGAAGTCACTAATTATCAGCTTTACTGTCGTAACAACATTCTGCTGTGAACATAAAGCTCTTTTTTCTCTGTGTAAGCCAGCATTGCTTTAACAATGGCATTTGTTTAGGTCAGTCAGTAGATTTTGATGTTATTCACCTCTTGCATTCTCTTACGTGAGGTAAAAGTGAAAAAGAAACAAACCTTATCTCTTCTTGTAAGCATCTTGTGTTGTATGGTGGTTACAGAGGGAGGACTTGCATATAGAAAAGAAGGGGGAGAAAAGTTAATGAGCCAGACTTCCTTGCTCTCCTAGGTCCAAAAATGCTTGCTATATGCTATACAAAGCTAGTTACCCAACGGTCTTAGATAATATATTTTGTATATCAAGCTATAACAAATACTTATTCTAAAGAAGTTGATGAACTAAACAATTATCAGGTTTCTTGGCATGATGGTTTTTAGCAAAGTCTTGGCAGTCATGCAGTTGCTATTCTACAGGAGCAAAAACTGTGGATTTGGTCAGGAGTGTACAGGGAGATCTTGCCAGCAATGTTTCGGATTTTAGGGGGATTGCATATGAGAATTGAGATTAGACCTGATCTGTCTCATAACCTTGTTGCCTGCCTGCCTGTTTTTATATGCAAATTAGTATCTGGCATTTAAATGTTATCTATGCCAGGGAAATCAGTTGCAGTATGCTATTCTATAGCTGTGTTTCTATCCCTTATTACACACATCTGTGCAGGACTTCTTCACTTGAAGTAAGATTTGTCCTGCCTCTATTTTAAAGTTGCCTTTCATTGGTTCAAGGTAGATGGCTGTTAAGAGCTCCCTCACAGCCTGTCCTACTCAGACTGCCAGATCAAAGTCCAAATTTTTCTGCCTCTTTGTTTTCCCCTCAAAATCCTAGGCTCAGTGTCTCCCAGCCTCATGAACTTTGTCGGCCTTCACCCAATGAAAGAGGTACCTGGACTATCTGGGGGTTTGTTCCTCAGATCCCCGTCACTGGTCATATCCTCTTCTCCTCTCTCCCCCACCCCCTTCGTTAATGGTGTGCCTCGCCGCTAATCGTTTGTCCACTGGTACTTTTGCCCTGAGGAATCTCAAATGCCACGCCAGCGGTGGCGTACCAGTGAGAAGCTGATGGGCACAGGCAAATGGCAGCAGGGCTGCCCTCGGTGGTGCAAGGCTGATAGCTGCAGTGCGAAAGTCTGAGCCTCCAGATCTCCCCGCTTCTTCACTCTTCCAAACCTCATCACTACTGTAAAGGGCTGGGACGGGAGCTGGAAGCTGGGGAGCTCGTTACAAACAAAACTACCAGCCTTGTTCCTCCTATTGCAGCCAGGATGGGTAGCTAGTATTTTCCCTGGCAAACTGCTCACTGGTTTGCCAGGTAAAATGGGGTCAGCCAGCTGGGAACGGTCATGAATGTTGAGGTGAGGAGTGAGTAGAGCCTCAGTTGCAGCTTTCTTCCTGAGGACAATTTGGAGTGTATTTGTGGGACAAGGTGCGATTCTCTGCTGAAGAGAATGGCTGGCTGGAAGCGTGGTTAAAGAGGGCAACTTTGTGGGGGTTTTGGACTTTTTGTCTGTGATGGTGCTCATTACTGTGCCTCATTTGCTGTTTACATTAAATGTTACTGTAGTAACTTGCTAACTCTTGTCATCCGTGCTTGAAGCACGTGTGTATGGGAACAGGGGAACAGAACTGCCTCTTTCAGTAGGCAGTAGGAGTTTGTAACTGGTTGCTCAGCAGAAAGGTCAGCATGACGTAACCCCGTAAGGTACCTCAGGGAAGAAGCTGGAATGTGGCGGGACTAGTGACAGCCTTTTGCTTGGAAGCATCAGAGAGAAGAAATGTGGACAGGAGGGCTCTGTCTGGAGAAAGCCTTTTCTGTGATTATACAGCACCAGGGAAGGGGAGGCAAAAGTTCTCCATATAATTTAATCACTCATAGTGGATGATTTCATTCTGTAGGTTAATTGTCTTTCTAACTCTTTTTCTGGCTAGCAGGAAACATATCTTTGGGATCTCTGAAGTCAGCAATATTTTTTGTAATAAAAGAAATAAACTAGAGAACTGATTCAATAAAAGCAAAATGACATTTCACTTAAAAAAATATGTGCCCTTGAAAGCTATTTAAGTGTGCTTAGAAAAAAGAGAATGAGAGAAGGAAAATAGGAAACTCCAGTTCCTAGGAGCAAACAGAAATTAAAAATAAACACAGTTAGAACTGAAAATTGCCATAGTGCAGGAAGTGAGGAACACAGTTGAGATCAGGTCAGGGAGAACAAATTAGCCAAATGTATTGAATTGTTTAGACTTAAAATCTTAATTTTGTTATTCTTAAGGAGGCAGTCATTGTATATGACTTTTTGATTTTGAGAGGAAAGGCAAGAGATGGTGTAAAACTAAAGATAAATAAAGCATTTCAGAAAATTAAGGCTACTTTATCACTTGTTGACAGCTGAAGGAGAGCACACATTCAGAGTAACTTCTGACTTTGCTCAGTATCAGAGTTTCAGTATTAGCAATATTCATTTCAGAATAATGCTGAACTTCATACAAGTCAGGTTAATGCTGACCTGGAATTGTACCATCAGAACGCAGACACATTGCAGACAAATTACCTCCTGGATCTGGAAACTAGATCAAAATAAAGGACTTCAATACCAAGAGCAGGGCTTTGATAGCATTCAGGAGTTTAAAACCATGATCCACATCTCTCAGCTGCTGCCTAAACCCTGCTATTTGACTTGCAAGTTTGCCCTTCTTTCAACAAGCCCCGAGTGTCTGCCTGTGCAGCACCTCACCTGCTTTCTGGATTGCACCCAGCAGTGCTCAAGTCTCCTCTTGCACAGGGGCTTCACTCCAGAGCTACGCGTCGGAGTCCCTTCCTGTGCATGGTGTGGTAGCGTGAGAAGCGAAGGGTCTTGGTTTCAAATACAGTTCTTACATGGGCAAGGGGACATGTTTCCCTCTTTCATTATCAGTGTCAGAGATGTGACAAGCCTTAAATCGTTAAAGATTTTTTTGGTCTTTTAATTCTGTTAGCATAAGCTATAGACAAATGTCATCTTGTCAGTGTTATGGACAAAGTGAATCATCCTGTAGTCTCTATGGAAAGGGAAGTAAGACTGCAAATCACAAAATAAATTGCCACATCAGTGATCTTAACATCACTAGCTGTATTGGATTTGCATACTCTTTTGTTCTCATGGTTTTCTTATGCTTCTTTGCAATCCGCTCTGTTTTCCTAGTTTATAGCACCATTCAGTTTTTGCTCATGTGGATAGATACGTGAGCTTGCCAAAGCCTGCTCCGCATTCTTTATGCCAGTCACTGTGCCGTGGTTAGACCAAGCCCATTTCTTTGGTTGTCTCCAGTTTCTGCCCTTCAGTTAACTTTGACTTCAGGCTTGAACTCTGCATATCTCACTTCAGGAAAAAAAAGAATAGGTTTAGGTGTATAATATGCATAAAAGCCACGAATAGGTTTCCTTGCCAAAATGATTCATAAGTAACTAAAAATTAGTAGGTGGGTTTGGTGGGGGGGTTTCTCCAGTCTACTTGATGCTACAACAGGTAACCACTCACCATCCCCTTCTCAGATTACCACAGCATACCAGTCATAACCATGATCTATCTTTTTGTTAACAGTTAAACCAGCAATCCAACCAATTTGCTTTTTCTTTGGGGGTGGGGGGAATGCATGGAACGTGTTCCCCCCCTGCCCAGTGTAAAACAACAAAAAAAAGTGTAGAGTCTGAGCATAGTGACAATAGGCAATTCCCATCATTTCCAATTCTTTTTGAAATTAGGGAACATAGGATGGAGGAAACAGTAACAGGAAACTAGTAAATATAAACCTGGAGAGAAAAGGAGAAAGAAAGGAAAACAGAGGAAGGAACGCTCATAAATAGGCAAAGGCAGGACCAAAGAACCAACGTGGGTGGTGGTGGGTGGGGAGTCCCATCGCTTTCTGGCAAGCACCTTTTTTCACACGGGAAGCATTCCATGGCTGGTGGGGGAGTTTAAGGACTGGAGAGCAGTAGAGCGCTCAAGGAAAGGCTGCAGGCAACTTTGTTCGCTCTGTTTTTGGGAAGATGCAGCTGCTCCCATTCATTGCTCTTTCCATTCCCATACCTACGGGACAACAGCTATTCAGTGCTGAAGTACAGCAGCTGCTGCAGTGTGTGCAGATTGGTAACAAAGAAAATACTGTAAATATAAAAACACTGTGTAGTACTGAGAGCTCAGGTAAAAGAGTTTAAGGATGTCTTTTAAAATGCTACTCATCTTTCCCACGTAAACCAGACGGGGATTGTTTTAATAGGCCTCTTCTGGTTTATCCATATTTTAGTTTCCTGTGCAACTGGGCTTAAATGTGTTCTTTAAACAAAAAATACTAAACCAAGGAAATACTATACTTTAGACAAGCTGTATCAATTACTGCCTCTTTAATTTCTTTCTTACTGAAACATTATTCACCAGTTCTTGGTTCTGTTCCCAGACATGCACAACATTTAAGATAACAGACATTAAAGCTACAGCCTGTATTTGTTCCATTTAACTCGAGATGTGATGGAGATGGGTATCTGCAGAGAGCAATTGAAATCATACATGAGCTGGATTTTCCTTCGGTGATTCCTTGCCTTAGGCCTACAAATATAGGTATAGTAAGTCAGGGAAAGTGAACGTAATGTAGGCCTATGAATACATATGAGTAGAAATAAATTAGTGAACTTCTTGATTTTATCCCGTAATAAACCATTAGAAAATAAGCAAATAAGTGACTTAAAGTAAACTTTATGTAAAAAAATCCAAACTCATTATGGGCATCGCTTAGACAACTGAACTGGACTTTTACCTGTAGCAGCTCTGTTAGAAACACAAACTCTGTGCACAGATAGCTGGACTAATGCTTCTCTACCTGCTAGAGGACAGTTGAGTTTGGGACCTGAGGGGTGGTATGTGCCTGTCACTCAGTGTGTTTAGATTTCTCTTCCAAAAGCCAAAACAGGAGTTTCTGTTGCTTGTTGTGGGATAACTTCAAGTCCGTATAAAGTGATTTTGCCCTTAGTAGTACATATCTTGCTCAGTTTAGGCACAGGTGACATGTGAGAGCTTATTTAAAAACAAAAAACTACCCAAACCGAAACCAACCAACCTCAAACTTTGTTTTTTAAAGATAACCCCCAAATTATTGTCACATTTGTTTCAGTGATGTAAAGATGTGTCCGATTCAAACCATTTTACGTTCTTAAGAGAAAGCTAGTTGAACCCACTTAACTATTAAGTGGGCCCAACAAAACAGGTGTTTTAAACTAGAGGATTAACGTTGTCCGTGCTTTACCAGTTTTTCGTAAGATGAATTCTTCCTTCGCAGGGGACGAATGCTCCAACATTGTATGTAACTGTAGGTTCTGTAAAGCTGGTGCCATCTTCGGCTGGTCTCAGTGGGGCTGAGGCAGGAGACAAGTGCTCAAGGAAAAAAATGTAGATTATTGAAATAAGTATTGCATCAGTGGGCTCTGAAAAAGGGAGGTGGTAGGGGTATTTTCATTTCAGTCCTCTGCAGGTTTATAAGCCTTTTGAGGGCAAACCCACCCAGGTTTTCATGTAATACCCTCTAATTATTGATTCATTAGCTTTTGCCATGATTCTTTTTTCTTCTTTTTTTTTTTATCTCCCCCCCCCTGCCCTGGAGCCCTTAATCCACCTCCCCGCTCCCAACCCCCAAATACATTTTGTTTCAAATGTAGTGGCTGTGATGTCAGCCAGCTTTAAGCACAGCTTCCCTGTTACTATGGTGATTTACAATACAAAGCCAATACAAAGCATTAGGTTGCTGAAAATGAATTTTCTGTTATCGTAGTTGCAATTCCTGAGATTGGGGAGGAGGAGGGCGATCTTTCCATGCCCAGCAGGTAGAAAATTGGCTATTTATTCTTCCCAAAAATCAAAGCAGTGAAATACTTTTTTCCAGCACATTACTTAAAATCTGAGTATGTGATGTTCAGCTATGGAGCTGTAAATGGAACTTCCATAACTCCATGATTTTTTGAACACCAATCACACCCAGGACATGCTCTGTACTCTACTCTTTGAGAATTTAATAAATACACTTTATCTAAAGAAACTCCCAAGCATGAACATAGGCACAAATTGCATGGAAAAAAAAATATGATTTTCTGTACTTTTGTGAAATGTTGGTGCTGTTGGGTAGTACTTTCCACGTTTCTGGTCTAGTTTTTCTTTACTTGCTACTACTTATCATTGTGTTGTGTTTTTAGGTGCAAAATAGCTTTTTTAAAAAAAAAAACAAACACTACAGTATCTGGTAATTATAAGCTTCATTTAGGCTTTTTAGTTCAGTTACAGGTACACAGCATATATTTAGTAATGGAAAAGCTGCATTACTAATTAGTGAACAAAGTTTTAATGCATTTTTAATCTCAAATTTCACATTACAGTCAAGACCACACTGATCACTTCAAGTAATATAACAATTTAAGTAAATGCATTAGAACCATTCCCTTTAAAAATATGTCCACTTTTAGCTTTGTGGTTTGGTTTATTCACTTTTTTTTTATTTTTAGCAGAGAAAAAGCAGCGCTTGCCTTATGCTCAACATTGTACGGTAGGTTATAAAACATCAAAGCTGTTGAAATTCAGCAATGGAGGTAGTATTAGTTCTGTTGCCCTTACAAATTATCTCCTCCTCTCACACCGAAAAGGAAAATGGCTTCATGATGGCAGCTGTTTCTGAAAGGGACAGCTAGTGAAGGCATTGGAAAAGTCTATAGAAAAATAATGTAATTTGCAGTCTTTCATCTGGAAATCCATTTCAGCATCACTCTGTACAACACAAGAGCCCATCCTCCTTCCATTCCCCTGTCAGGTCACCTTAGGTAAATATTTTACTGTAGTTCTTTAAGCTTAAATCCAGTCGTCTGCTCAGATTTGTTGTGTTTCATTATGGAGTGTGTCAGATAATCCCTCTTGCTTTAACAAAAAAAAAAAAAAGAAAAAAAAAAGGTATTTTAAACTAGTCCAAAGGTATGGTCATGTATTACTGTAATAAAGATCATGGTTTTAAGTGTACTCCATTTTGGTTCCTACTATGAACATCTAATCCCTGTAACAATGTTGTATGTTTATTTAAAGTACATATATATATAAAAAATTAAATGTCAGATTTTTGCATTAATTAAGATTTTTTTAAATTTGAATATGAACTTTGAGTACTTTATTTCACAAAAAAAAAAAAAAAAAACCAACCCAACTTTACTGGAGTGTTAAGTTTCAGAACTCAAGACTATATTTGTCAAATTTAAGTTTAAAATATGTAGCTAACATTGTTTTCTGATATCAAATGTAAATATCTGTAAAAAGAAATTCTTTTGTATATTTTTGTGAAACTGTAGTTCCCCAAAAGATACGAAAGATTTAATAAAAAAGTGCATTTATGTTACTGCTCAACACTTTTCATCATTATAGTACCGCTTAAACATATTTATGGTCACCTCCTGGGATTACATTGCAAAAAGTAAGTCACAGGAGCTTTCTCAAATGAGGTCATCACCAAGTATGCCCCACAGTCAGGTGTACTGGCAGAAAAAGGGCTGCTTCAGCAGTATTTGAGAGAGGTACTTTCTGTCTTCCTGGTATAAATGGAGACATCTGAAACCCTTTATTTTCAAGTGAAGTGGTATTTAATTTCATAGGCTTCTTAAATGGAGCACAGTTATCATTAATCGTTTAATTGTTCTTGCTTATGGAGTGTTTTTGTTCCCTTGGCTTTGTTTTCTCCTTGTTTAAGAAAGTATGGGGTATGATGACTATTACATGGAAAAAAATGCCCTTGTTCAACACACCTAATCTTAAGCAAAAAACATTACCCAAACAGAACACAACATGTGCTTTGAAAGTTTTTAATGGAATTTAAAGTAAAACTTCTCTTACACAGACATTTTCTTCTTACAGTGTAAAAAAAATGTAAAATTGCTTAAACTTACAAACTTGGAAAATTAGAGACATTTCAAGTATGCAATCAACCTCATTTTATGAAAACAATGTATATTAAAAGTTCAAAATGCATGAATTTTTCTAACATCCTGTGCCCCTGGTGGTTAATCGTCCTTTCCACTGCTATCCGAAGGAGGCAGCGTTCAGTCCCAAGCTGTATCCTAATCATTCACTGACAGGAAAGAGAAAAACAACTGACGTTAAGTAACAATCCATCCATCTGGAAGATGCTTTGAGAACTGATTTGCATCCTACCCCTGTGATGATTAAGATGTTTGCAGATGAGATGATTAGTTGGCGTGAAAGGCCCACGTGATTTGACTATCTTTAAGACAGGCCAATGACTGCGGCTTTGGGAAGTTTGCTGCTGGTTTATGAAATCATGGATAAGTGACAGGAAACACTCTGAGAAACACCTGCATGTTTTGTAGAAGAGACATCTTGGACACAAGCTAAAACAACGGTAAAGAAGAGCTGATGTTGGATTTTTCAGCTTTATTCAACTAAAACTCAGTAAACATGACATGTCTAAGTCAGGATTCCAGTGACTCTGCCATATCCTAGCTGCAGGGCACTGCTTTTTCAGGGTTGCATCACATTAGTTAATGTTTATACTACTAAAACCAAACAGTACAGAGTTCTCTCTGAAAGAATGATGACTATAACAGGTATCTTTCGTCATACAGTCCTTGTTGTTCATCACGCACACATTACTCTTGTGAGTAAAATTAGTGGTGGCATAAGCCACAACATACACTCTAAACCTAACCAAGAGGGGGAGCGGGGGGGGGAAGTCTCACCTGGTTTGAGTTCGGGTCCATTTCAAGGCATGGCGGGGAGGTACAGCAATAGTTGGATGGTAGAAAGTGCAGTCTGGTCTTGTACACTGGGTATTAAATCTACAATGCTAAAAATGAAAGCATTTCAGAAGAGGCTACTCAGAGTTGGGTGGCTGGACTCCTGAACATGCTCACCAAGAATGTGTTACATGCCAATTTGTAGTACTCTGTGACATACCTGATAGGTAATTAAATCAACAGCTACATAGAGTAGTGCCAGCAGTTCAACCCAATGACAGAAGGAAATCCTTTTTCAAAAGTATTAATTATGAATTAGATGCTCCAAAATGGCTACATCACTGACAGGTGGAAGTTCCTTTGCTTTTAAGGGTTTTACAGAGTTCAGTTTCCATTGATCTGTGCGTACAAGTTAGGAGGATGATGCAGCATTACCCGAGAGGCAGAAGAAAAGCCCGAGTATCTGGCTAATAGTATCTGGGAACAGAGTCCTGGGCACCCACTGCATTTCAGCATTGTTAGGGCTTGGAAAAAGCACAAAACTGACTGGCATAAGAATATGCAGGGACACGATTCTGTAGAATAGAAGTACCCAAGTTACAAACGCTTGTACTGCATAAATTATGTTAATATACTTTAAGGTAACAACTGGGCAATCTTTAAAGTTCTTGTATATGGCAGCACCTCTGAAGGAAGAGTCACGAGTCTGAAACGTACTCCTTCCATATAGGCTACAAGATGTCCTCCCCCTCTGCCTCCAGCATCCTGGCTGGGCAGATTTTTCACAAGTGCTATGTCTGGTTGCCTGTGTGAAACTCCCCAGGAGCATCCAGTAGAAAGATTATTTTAAAATGTAATTTTCCAAATTCTTTAAGTCACTGCTGCTGCATATTCTGTTTCTGAACTAAAGTTAAAATGTGAAAAGTAAAAGCAAAAAGTGCGAAATGCTGGTGACATTTCCTGACCCAAAGTAACATATTTCAAGCATCTTTCTAGAAAGGAAGGGAAGAGATAGGAGATAATTCTTACTTTTGGGTGGTAAAATGGACATTCCATTTTCTTACAAGCAGGAAAAAACTTGCACAGCGGACTACTGGAGGATATAGATGGTGTGGGCAGTGGTGCTAATAGCAGAGAAGAAAAGAACAGGAAGTGAGCCTGGATCAGAATAAATTGCTTTTTAAATACAGTTCCACACAAACTTAAATATTTTATCTATCCTTCTGCAGGAAATTATGTTTTATAATACACCAAAGTTCTGCAAGAAATAGGGGAAGCATATCACAATGCACTAAGTGGATCTCATCCTGGGGTAGACCAAGACTATCAGCTAATCGTTAGTCTCAGTTCTTCACCGTTTCAGGACAGAAGGTACCACAGTCACGGCAATGCTTCCAACAAGTTAAGCAGATTCTGGTAGGCAGAGAAATTCAAATGTTAAATTTAGACAGCAGCAAGCCTGTTGGAGCGTAAGCTAACCGGACTGCAAAGCGCAGGCAGTATGCTTTCCAGGAATACAAGGGAACTGCTGGAAATGATACAGGAGAGCAGCACATTGTACTCTGCCTTCTGGCAAAGTGACAAAACTGCATCGTACTATGACTGAGGGCTAAACCACTTCCCGAAGATCCTGACTTCAGTGGAGTAGAAGTTCTCCACCTTGGCACTGTTCAAAGGCTCAGGAACACCAACCCGCAAACCAAATGCAGCCATTGCCTTCACTGGGTAACCTCATCCCTGAAAGTCATCTCATCATTACATAAAGTCAACTCCTACAGTGCCACTGAAGAAAAAAACCCATTCCTACAAAGACAGAAACCTCTGTTTTCAATTTGTGTCACAAGCTCTTGGTACAACATGTATCCAATTTAAGAAACAAACTTGAGTAAAACTAAATTGCTGGCTAATCCCTCCAGGAAAAGGGACTGCTTGTGCAAGTCACCACTTTGGCCTTGCATAGATTTCACATGGACTCTTGCACAAAAGCATTCAGGGATTTTTCTGGTAACAGCTTTTGCAGCCACATTGGATTATTATTCTTCAACTAGCATTAAGAGTTGAAAGAA
This sequence comes from Cariama cristata, assembly GCF_000690535.1. Taxonomy (NCBI): domain Eukaryota; kingdom Metazoa; phylum Chordata; class Aves; order Cariamiformes; family Cariamidae; genus Cariama; species Cariama cristata. The sequence goes on along the minus strand of NW_009606541.1, from coordinate 20,888 downwards.
AATTAAGTCAAATCAAGAAAAAAAGTATTTTTTCACCACTGTCAGTTTCTGCTTCCAAATGCACTATTCTCCCTTCAGCACTTTCATTTAAAACTCAGAAAAACAAGAGGTGCTCACCTGGTTTAGGAGGTGGATGGGGGGTTCGTCGACTGGCATGAGTGTAAGGACAGTCCGGTTTAGTGCACTTTGCATCGTATTTACAGTTTGGATGGATGAACAAGCATTTATCAGCAAATTTGCAGTTAGGAAAAACTCTGAGGGAAGAGAAATTAAGTCATAAGCCCATACTTGGAGCAAAACCCCCAAGCAGCTGTTGCGCATGAAAGCCAGAATATCACAGAAAGCCAGAACTACTACAGGGCTTGCGCACAAGTGTTAGTTACTTCCAAGGCAGGGCATGCAGGTGTAGAGTGCTACTGTACACAAACAGATCTGTATTTGTTTTCCCTTTGGACACTCTTCACATGCAGTAAATAACTGAACTACCTCACGCTCAGTGGAGTTTGGTAGCAAGTTACTCGTTGCAAGCTAAGATGCATTATTCTTAGCGTGTAGTGCAGAGCAGCAACGGCATTGTGAATTCAGACCTTCTCACAGAGGGGCACAGAACTAAGTGATATGGTTCATTTACTGAAGAGAAAGTGTCATTTTGAATTTAGTTACGTCAGATTTTAAAGAAAATTCAAATGTCTGAGTAAATGAAGCTACCCAATCTGCTAACATGTATCAAAACAGAAATGATTTTTCTAGACTGTTGCTCCTTGTGGAAGAGAAGGCAGAGGTACAGCACACATTCAAGAGTTAGTCTTTGCTTTCAAATAAAAAATTACTGCACTACCATGTAATGGTACCCTAACATGTTCAAAAGCATTTTGACAGCTAGCAGAAGAGTGCCTCTTGTTTTAACAAGACACCAATTCCACATCTCTGAGCAACACAAAAACACCAGCCTGTATGCTAAATTAAGCTTTCTTCTGCATGAGCACAGCTGTGACTCTACTTATTAAAAACACCACTGTATCCTGACACATGGTAGATAGGAGGAAAACAGAAGAAGCTACAGTGTGATAATGTACCTCCGATCCTACTCTAACAGACTTACGCTGCCTTGCAATATTTACAAACACAGAAAGGAAATTTGTAGCACTGAAATAAAAATAAAAGTAACGCATCAAGTGGATGAGCTTTGCACGACTCACTTGCAAGGTAGTGTGGGGTGATGGTACACACATTCATCTCCATTTTTACAGGCAGGCCAGTACTTGCAGCGCTCAAGCACCTTCTCCGGTTTTTGCAGCACATTTAACTGTTCCATATCCACTAGGAAGGAAATAATAATAATAAAAAAAAACCTGGGACCTTTATGATTCTATATGCAAGTTGGCATATACAATATAGCATAATTGAAATTCACAATATTTCCTATTCTTTCTCTCCTTTGAACCAAATTCTTGATAAGCCTCTACTAATTAAAAAAAGTCAGGACAGTAAAAATTTATGTACAATCATATTATCTGAAGAAAATTTCCAGAAGTAGAAGAAATCATAATATTGGACTGACAGCTGCCTTTTGGTGATGAAGATCAAACTTGTACTGTTTACAAGCAAAATAAACTAATTTTCTTCATAAATCCAAATTGAGGTGTGAAAGTCGAACAGATCAGATCTTGACCAGACAAGACAAAGATTCTTCAACTGAACCTTAGTTCTGCTGAGGTTATGACTGTTATGACTGTTCTGCTGAGCCACGTGTTAATAATAGCTATGCTTCCTTTCTCCAAGATATTTTTGGCTCTAGAAAATGATTTCAAGAGATAAAGTAAAAAAAAAATCAGTTTTTACACTAATCAGATATGATTTAGTAGTATGGGGACACATACCGAAAAAGAACCACTTTCATGGCATTTGCTCAGACAGATACCACATTCACCTCAGTTACCTCAACTCAGACTCCAATCCAAAAAGTATTTTAAGAAATTCGAAGCTGAAACATTCAAAACCTTGACTACTCTTACAGGAACCTGGGGCTTTGACTTTCTCCTATTTAACATTATTTGCAAAACCTCATTCTGCAAATTCAGCCAATTAAGCATATACCTTCACTATTTTCTTATTTTCCCAAATCTGCCTAGAACTTTGGCTTTTCAAAGCTTTCCAGGACTGCTAGACTTACCTCTCTGATCTTACTACTGACACACTTGCTCCAGCTTCATTCCATCCTCAGCCTTATTTATGCCTTCTCTTTGCAATGCACCAAAGCCTATTGTAAAACCACATTGCTTGTACAAACCACTTCCACACTGATCAGATTCAGTGTGAACTTCAGTCACATCTGTGCCACTTATGGCTAACGTAGCTAATCAACTAAGAATTCCTAACAGACAGATAACTACATGAGCAACACTCTCCTGTACCAAATAGCTTTAGTCACGAGTATGAAAAAGACTATACCAGCAAAAGCACAGATTTGCAAGGGGAGTACTCTAATACCTATTTCACTGTACTGGTACAAATGTGCCAATGAATATAACACAGTCCTTTCTTCTTTAAGACTGCCTGATACGCATAGTCCTTCTGCAGCCAGTGGGACTGAAAGGACACGGATGCAAACGATCTTATGCTTTTCCCCCATGGTTCTCTCATAATTGCATTACATTACACATTTACAGCTGGCTTCATGCAATTTGAGTTCTCTGTATGGCATCAAATACTGTTCTTTATCTAGTTCAGAAAATTTGGATGCCCAGCTACCATGGAAAATAAAAGTCTTTATTTTCATAAGGAAACAAAAAAAAAAATAAAAATGAATCCAAGCACGACCTTAAGGCAAGTATTCAACAGGTCTATGACAAAGTATATCCTCTCTATTTTTCATCACCGTGTCAGTGTTCTAAACAATTCAAACATATGCTTCAGCAAGCAATCTCCCATGTTATTCAAAAGGTATCCTGAATATACAGACCTTCAAGTAAAATCATACACTGTTTAAGTTTTACTTTCAGAGATTCTAGCAACTTGACTCTACCAACACTTTATACTTAACAGGCTCCTTTTGATATCACAAGTGTAGATGGAAACATTAATACCACCTGACATATTTTGTAAAGTTCAAGGCACGGCAGAACATTCATTGTAAAATCTCCTGTCCATCAGCATGGGGACAAATGATAATGGGTCAACCAGAAGTGCAGATTTCTGGCAATGAAGACAGACTACATTTTCAAAAGAAAAAAACCCCAAATTTTAGCAATACTGAGATGTGTGGAGAATTACGTATGTGCCATATTGCTCTAGTTTACCAAGATAAAGGCTTCTAAAGATATGGCCCCACTGAACTACCACACTTCATTTTCGTAAAGGATGTTCTAATTTGAAGAATAAACACTTTGATTTCTTAAGAATGATATATCCAAGAGTTCTATCCATAATCAAACCACCCCATTAATGTTAGATCCTGTGGTAAGCACAATTACCATCACAGCTCTCTAGCTGCCTGGTTACAATTTGCATCTGCTGTGCTCGGAGGCCTTTTAATCCTTTGCTGGCACACATATTTTGGGTAACTGGCTTTAATCCTTCAGTTATGCACATATCTTCCTCTTCTTGATCAGAAAGGTATCCTGGTGGACTGGGCACACCATCCAGTGTCACGATGAACTTCGGACTAGCAGGTTTCTCTGGCTGCGCAAGTTGGTCTCTGTCAAACAAAGAAATGTAATAAAAATAGATTTTCTGACTCAAGAGGTTTGAGTAAAAGTGAGCTGCACTAGTAACTAAAAGCAGCACAAGCTAATCTATGGAGAGTCATGCAGTAACAAACCTTCTTTTAACACAACTAATAATGTACTCCAATTAACAGTTTGCCTTCTAGTCTCCCTGCAGCACTAACAAGAAATACAGCTTTCAATGGCATACAGCAGAGAATGTGGCAGGTCTATTTCTGTTTGTTGCATTCTGCTCAACAGATAGATCTGAAAGTTCCTTTGGGGAAATGAAAAAACACCCACAACACATCATTTGAAGCTGACATGAACTTGAAACTTGTCTTGGTCAAACTCACTAGCAAGGAGCCTTAAACCACTTGTCCCGCATGCCACTGAACTGTTTGTTGGCTTTTGGGTACCGAGCTACCTGCATGCAGAACGTGCTGTTTTCCCTGCAGCACTGAGAGCTCAGGATTCACCATACTCTGTATTGTGTTAAAAGACATTTCTTAAGAAATGTAATCTCAGGCTGAAACAGGTATAAAACTACAGGCAACTTAAGCAAAATTACTACTTAACTAAGATTTCAGAAATCAGAACAGCTATGACAAGAAACAGCAGTACTTTTCAGTTCCTCCTTCTTCCTTGCAAATCAAAGACACACTGAAGCTACAGATGACCCTGGGAATTGTTTTCCACTTAGAATCATTGCTGGGATTTTTTTTACCCCTGCTTTGTTTCCTCTGCTATTCAATGTCAGTCCATTTTCCATGATTTCACAGATCCTGACTGGACTGACAAAGCACAAGTATGACTGAATGATTCCATCTAAACCACAAACAAGCATTCTGATAATAACAGACCTAAAAGAAGTAACTTTTTACCGTGTCTGTATTAGACGTCCTGAGAGTACTCGTATTGCCTCTGTGGCTCTCTTCCCCAGTTGCTGATTCTGGGGCACTATTTCCTCAGATAACTTGGGCTTCTTCAGGATAAATGACCTAGTATCTGTGTGGACCATAGATTCTGCATCATAGTAATCTGAATTGGGAGAAAAAATACATGGAAAAGAGAAAAATAAGGTTGTAGTTGCACTCTTTTAACTTATAGAATATTTTTTAGTATCAATTTACATGGTCAATAAGCTAATTTTATTTCTTACTAGTAGCTTCCAGAAAACATTTTTACTTCCTTGCTAATTCCACTGAAGTGGATCAACAGGAGCCATAGGTCATACTAGGCCAGACCAGGAAACTTTGTTACTGGAATGGCTGTGCTGAAACAGCACTGAAGGGGGTCCACACACCCCCAAAATCTCTCAGGCTTTGAACACCTACTGATGTAACGCTTTTATTCCTTAGAGATGTAGAAACTAGAAAATACTAGAAATCAGGAAAATTAATTGAAAAGGAAGTTATATTTTAACATTCACTAACCAGTGGTGTTCAATTTGAAAATAAAAGATCATAAGACTTAACCTTGAGTCACTTGCAAGGTATCTTCAATCACAGGATCAATCTGGAGCCGAGAAGAGAGCTCCTTTTGTTCAGCTCCTAAAAAAAGCCCAGTAATTAGAAGCATATTTTACTGCATGTCAAAATGAAACTATAAATTAAAGAACTGAAGCATACTCTTCTAATTCCTTTGATTAAAAAAACCAGAACCAACAAACCCCTCCACGCTTCTGACAAAAAAAAAAAAAAGCAATTCTCATTGTTTCAGAAACAGTAACAAGTTTTCTCCAGCCAGATGGCACAGTAAAATCAAAATACTGAAAGACTCTAGTCTTTCCCATAGTCATTGCTCAGTACAAACTAGGTCTGTGGCAACTTACAAAGGCCAAGTTCTTCCTCCTCATTTGTAGAGGTGTTGACTATTCAGGGAACATACAGCGAGGAAAGCAGCTAACTACAAGGGACTACTTTATCGCCTCCTTAAAAGAGGTGAAACAGATCAGAGTAGCACTGTTCTACATTTGACTTATGGTTTGAAAATATTTATTTTGTTTTCTGTAGGTTTCCCAAGCAAGCTGTCATTTCCATTTCAATGGCAAAAGAGCAAAAATATTTAGCATAAATATTTTCTGTACATTAACTCAAAGACTGATAAAGCTTCTTCTTACGTACTTTACAAGTTCAACTATTTTATGTTGGCAGAAAAATTCCAAATACATCTGTATGAGAAATACGAGATTGATAGATTTTTTTTTTTTTTTGTAATGAATGTTTACCTTTCCTTAACAATGATCATGAGCTGATGTAACAAAGATCTTATTCAAACTACATTTTACTCAACAATCTAAATATCTAAACACTTCGGAAGAGTAAACTAACTTCTTCTTACAGAATTGTTTTTCCACTACCTTACTCCTCTGATTCTTGTAACTAAAGCACACACATACACTTCTCTTTCTTTGTAGCAAAATCATGCTGAAAATATACTTTGATTGCCTTTAAATGTTATGCCATTTTTCTTCAGGAGTTTCATAACAGAAGTTAAAACAAACCTTACTGTTCACACAATTATCCTGGTATCAGATATCCTGATACTGGAGCAAATATAGCACTCCAATATTATTACTGGAGCAAATATAGTACTCCAATATTTACACAAAAAAAAAACCCCAGAACTATTTGTGCGGTAACAATATGTCAGAAAGAATCTTTCAATACTTCATACGCTGCAAAATTCTTCAAATTGTAGAGTATCACAAGTCTCTCACATAAGCTTCATGACAGAACTACTCCTACAAGATATTAAGGAAAAAAATGCAAAGGATAGGGAAAAGAGAAGTTATCTCAATATAAATGGATAGATTTGCTTATTGCATTTGCTTATGCAAAACTACTCTTTGGTGACATGCCAGAATGCTATACCACCCTTTGCTTACTGATTAATTCTTCTGAGGTTATCTATATGTGTGCGTGTGTCTATATACGTATGTATTTATCTTCCAGCCCTGCTATAGAACGCTTCTTGGTTTTCAGGGCATTTCCACATGCAACTTTTGATGCTGACTTGAAAATTAAGAGCATTTCTTTTCTCTACTGAGCCTGCTGTAAAATGACATTCCCTGGTATAAATTTTTAAAGAATATTATCAGATAACCTTGAATTCCTTCAACTGTCTGCTCCTTTGGCTCTTCTACTTGAAGCTGAGAACTCAGAGCAGGCAGTCTGTTTTGCACGTGGATTACTTCTAACTGAGATTCTTCTGGGCTAATTCGAGTTCTTGGTGCAACTGGAACAGTCTGCTTCTGTGGAACTTTAAATAAAAGAAACAATGGTAAATCATTTACATACAACTCAATCACACAAAACTACTATTTTTACATATGGTGCTAAAATAACTCTAATAAATTCCTACACACACAGAGAAAAATCCCAAGCATCTGTCTCCACAAAAAGCATCTACCTGTAAAATTCTTAGTATGAAAATACATTCATGTATGTGCATAGAGCATTCTACGAGTGCCACCTCAAAACATCTACTTGTAAAACAAAACAGCATGAGAAGGATTAGAGTGACATCAGCGAAGTACACATTCATCCACTTCTACACAAAATTAATTCGGTACTTTCTTCGGGTATTGAAATCACTTTTCATTCCACCTTTCATATAAGCAATCATGGATTATCAGTGTGTGCTTTTCATACGGTGCCAGCTACCCTATGCTAACGTGCTTGCAAGTAGAATATAAAACTCAATGACAGCAGAATCATAGAACTATTTAGGTTGGAAAAGATCCTTAAGATCAAGTCCAACTGTAAATGTAGCACTGCCAAGTCTGCCACTAAACCATGTCCCTAAGCACCACACCTACAGGTCTTTTAAATACCCCCAGGGATGGTGACTCAACCACCTCCCTGGGCAGCCTATGCCAACGCTTGACAACTCTTTCAGTGATGAGATTTTTCCTAATATCCAATCTAAACCTCTCCTGGTGCCACTTGAGGCCATTTCCTCTCATCCCATCACTGGTTACTTGAGAAAACAGACCGACACCCCCTCGCTACAACCTCCTTTCAGGTAGCTGTAGCATGGACATAGCATGTAGATGTAGTAGGACAACAGGTTGACTTCTTTACTTGGCTTCTGCTACGACCGTCAGAACTGCTTGTGAAAAGCGAAGAATATTCTTCCCTTGGCTGAGTATCACATAGGCACTCAACTTGTGACACATACAACTAAAAGGTACTGCTCATTACTGGATTTATCACTTACGACCTTAATATTTTGTTCTACCTATGTATTTCAAATTAGCTTATTTCCATATTCCATTCAAAATAGTTTTAAAAATACAGAAAATATTACCTCTGAAGTGGAAGAACCTGATACTTCAGATAAGATTCACAAATCACCTCTGTATTAAACCACAAAGTGCTGCTTTTTGGTCTCTCCACTGAAATATTCTCATGTCGGTAAGTCAAACTACACAATCATCACTATTAAAAATCAATAGTTTTAATTAATTTTAAAATTTTCTGGCTATGTTCTATTTCCTGCCATATTGCCATGTACACAGGAGCGAGCCTCCTGCATCACCTCAAAGTAATGTTCCCTGTGTTGCTGCTTTTTCCACCATAAATACTCCTTGCTGGATAACTGGTATCAGAACTTAGGAGTATCAGTGCTCCTACCTCTTTTCTTAACAAACTGCTCATTCTGCTTACCATCTAGAATGAAGACAAGTTCTTAATGCTTGGGAGGCATTTAAGTTATTTGCTACTAATGAAGAAGCACAATTTTCTTTTAGAAGTTCATTTACTGTATGAAACACATTTTGAAAGTAGTCAAGCAATTCAATAGCTTACTAGAACTATTCTTAGTTAATTTTTCTTCAATTCTTCATTAGTCATCCATACAATTTGTTCTGTTTTAAAACCAGCTCACTCCATATCCCCCTTCTAACATTCATGGACATCTCCTCCAATTCAAGAGCCTTTGAACACAGAAAACTCTATACCCATCTCCTATATCTGGTACATTTTGATTTTTTTGCTGTTTGGCTTTTTTCTCCTCCCCTCTCAGAAGGAAGGAGGAGAGTGCAGCAAGGGAAAAAAGATCGACCAAATAGCTCAAACAATCTGCCTAATTCTGAACACTTTCCCCTTGGCAACTATCAACTTCAGAATACTTCTGGCACTGCCATTTTGTATCTATACGTTTTACAGACTTACCATTTTGGTTAATACATTTTAATTAGCTCTTTCCTCCCTTACTTATGTTTTCATAATTCGTCACTGAAGATTAACGTAATGTTCACAGGACATGGAAAAACCCTTATGTGTATCACTGACATGCTATTTAACATTCTGTTTTATCTCTAAGTGCTATCTTTAGCTTGGATTTATAAAACAGGGCTTGGAAATATTATAGCTTAGCACAAACAAAAATAATACTAATTACCAGTGGAATAATTGGTTGTTTTTGTAACCGATTCCTGTGCTTCAGAGATTGCTTTCAGTATTAAATTCTTATTGGCCTGTTTTGAAGGTGGCAATGAAGGTCTATGGGAGAAAAAAAAAATAAATAATTGTACATGAATTGCAACAGCAACTGTATCCATGTTAAACATAGACATTTCAACAGGTTAACACAATTACACATAATACTCATCGAAATCATCATCTGAAATCACTTTATCCATACTTGTTTTCAGCTTGTTAATCTAACCTCTGAGTGGATGGGGATCCACAAATGCTCTCAAAAACGGAAGTCCAGCAGTGTGATTTCACCTCTCAGCTTAAGTTGCTGTAAAACCATGCTGCATCTGAAAGGCACAAACCCTGCCATTCATTTCCTCCCACCTCTGCCCCTCGCATGCCTGTTGCTACGTCTGTGTTGGCACTAGTAATGGTGCCACTGCCCCAGGAAGTAAGATCCAGCTGAAAACTGACTCTATCAAAAACATATTGGTTGTAAAAAAAGCTTTCTGTTTGTCTTTGAACATCAACAATAAGGAAGTCTAAATCAGACAAGTGTGCTGTGGTGCTGAAGATAAATTCAATAAAGTGTATTAGCTTAAAACAAATCTTATACAAGCTAGCACTGTACATCAGTAGAACCATCTCTTCCCTAGTTTAAATGTGCTTCCTCTTATTGTTGAATATCAAGATACAAACCACTGATGTACTTTAACTGATACCTGACAGTCAGACTGAATTAGGGAGCAGAAAAAAAGGAAAAACCTCTGAAGTCTTCTGAAAAGTTAAAATCACCTTAAAGAAGAAGTGATAATTGGTTTGAAAACTATTCCTGAAACAAAACCAAAGCAATTAAAACTCCTGGAAATTTATTCTACCACATTAAATACCTGGTCTGAAACATGCCAACATTAACGTTCTTTTGCCAGTAAACTTTTCCCAAATAGTGTAAAATGTCACATTGCATTGACGCTTATGCACAATAATAAAAACACGTGACAAAATCAGAGGAATGAGGGTGGTATAAACAGACATCTCACCCGCAGGGTTGTGAGATAGTACAAAAAATATAAAAAAGGCTTACTGAATTTCGTCTGTCAATTTTCAAAACTGCAAAGCTTTCCCCATCTTCTACTTTCAAAGTTTTTGCTCATTTTCAAAGTTTTTGTTCATTAAATTCATTCTTGAAACCACACCGAATCACTGAAATCTTAAGTACCTTCTTTCTGGCTTTGCAGGTACAGACACACTGCTGGAGATGCTTCCTGTTCGCAATCCATAGTCTTCCTCCTCCTCCTCGTCATCCCCATCATTACAGAACTTTTTCACTTTGACTACTGAGCTTACAATGGGCAACCGTCTCTTCCTGGAGCTTTCTTCCTACAACAAACAGAGCAGCCAGAACAATTCATTTAGCATAAAACATGTATTAATAAGGCAGTAAATACTGCAATTCTACCTATAGCCAGGAGAACTTCCATTCAAGTTTCATGAGTCTAGGACTACTGTACTGTCTGCAGAAACAAGTGACAGCACTAGAGAATATGAAAATCAGACATATTTACACTGAAACATCTCATTAAAATCATAACTGTAAATAACATTTAGAAAAAGAGAAGAAAAAACTCTGAAGTACAGACAATTTATCCAATATCCACAGAAAAAGCAGAGTTTTCCAAAGAAACTCATACTACCCTTCAGGATGCACATGTTGAAAGTCTCATAGAGAAATGTGAAATCAGTATGAATGACTTTCTCCTCTGTATCAAGTCCAATTTCAGATTAGCATAAAGATGAACTTCCAGCAAGCTGACATATTCCAAAAGACGCTAACAGCAGAGCCAGGAAGGTCCAGTTTAGGCAGTGCCAAGTCCCTTTTCTGACACAGTCACTCACCACCACCGCAGTGCATGTGGTAGTGACAAATTTAAATGCCAGGCTGCATGAAAGCATAGGAGAAAGCACTCGTCAACAATTCCTGTAGGAACCATCACTCAGCACCACGCACAGGAGCACAATGAGGCATCTGGATGCCAGGTTTGTACACGGTACCCTTTGAATGATCCTATGTCCTCCAAGGAGAAAGAAGTATCCTAAGGGATGGACCTAGACTACACTGATACAGAAGATTCATACAGTAAAAAACCCAATACCTAAAGAAATTACCTCTTTAAAGGTAAAACTTCCCAAAGCACAAGAACTTGTCTAAGAGAAGGTAGAATACAGCAAAAGTCCACAGTTCTAAGAAACGCTCCTGAAATAGCCCTCTTCTGAACATTATTAATGAAATAGTAATAGAACAAAATTATCACAAGACCTTTTTCTAACATTTCCAAGGAGAGATGTGACTGTCATTCATTAATAATTTATGTACAGTCTTAAACAAATCACTATATTGTCATTCTCACTTCCCCATCTTCAAAAACACAGACATCAGCCCATATCTTTGTAAAGCATTCTAGATTTCTGAACAAAATTCATTGTCCTTTATAAAGAACTAAGTAAGTAGTAGCAAAGACAGAGAACTACAAAGCGGTAACGCACACAGAGGCACTTAGAATACGAGGTATGTAAAATTCCTGCTTCATTACAACATTAGCAGCCATAACAATCTTCATTCCTCTCACAAAGGGCTCTTAACTGATTCTTATGGATAGTCTTAAAACCATCAGCTAGGACTATCACTCTGTCTGGCTTAGTCTGGCCTCCAAAGTATGTAGGGCAGCAATCACCTTTTAGTTTGTCCTTGTAAACACCCATCCCAAAGAGTTCTTAAATGGCATGGTTCTAAATAGTGTAATAATAATAATCCTAATAAGCAGTGTATTTGGGCTTTAGACACTAATGTATACCTAACACAGGTATGAATAAACAGTATCCAAAGAAGACTGATTTACAGAACTGTGTAAAGCTGGAGATTTACATAGCACTTACGGAAGGAAAATCATGCTGTTCCAATGATCTAGACATCAAAATCATTATTTCTGATTCATCATGTGCATCATAACAATGTGCTAACTCCAGCTCAGTATGGCATGAAAATGTACAAACTAATTAACTCTGAGATGCAGCAACCTGTCAGGTGATGATGTTAAACTATGCAATCTCTTTTTATCAGTGGACTCAAAGAACGAAATCCTAAACTTACTGGTATCAGTGACAGAAGTCCTTCAATTTCTCTGATGTCAAGATTTTACTGGAAGTATACATAGTAATTTAGGTTCCTAGCAAGTGTAAAATATTGCAATAGTTCAGATCGTACTAACCTCACTGCCTACTTTATCGGCACTAAGTTTGGAGGTGGGTCTGTAACTTTCTGTTAAGCTGCCAAATGCTTCTGGATTGCACAGCTGGCCTGCTTCCAAAGACCTGCAGTTCTGTGTGTCTAACTGCCGGCTCCCCTGTAAGTTGCCCTGTTGTGACAATCTGTGCATGTGTATATTGCCATCTGCACTCCTGCTAGCTGGTGGTCGGTAGATTTCAGCGGAAGGACGAGAAGAACCGTAAGTTACAGTTACAATAGGTTTCTTCCGTGACAAAGGATTCTCCTGTACGAAGTTTAGGTCTTCGTCAATTAGATCATCTGGTTCAGGTTTAATGTCAATTACAGCTTCAGAAGGTGACAATTCCCTCAAAGGCTTGACTGTAGATGTTAAGCGGGATGCAGAACCATCTTCACAAGACTGCCTGATAAAATAAGAAATTGCCAACTATTAATTCATCTGCAAATAAAGTTCTGGAAAATGAGAATGTCTTTTAAAGCCAGCAGCAAAGAATCATTAAGGTATTATTGTTTACACAAATCTAACACACTGATCGCTATTTTTAGTTTGGTTAATTAATCTAAGCCCATCTGTTGCTTAAAGAAATGGAACTGAATTCCTGATTTCATGGTTTTTATGCAACAAATTGTAGCAGTGCTTTACTCTTCAAAACTACTTTGTTCTTTCCAAGTTTCTGTGCTCTTCAGAATGGCTACTACAGTCACACTACTAATATCTCAAGGTGTGTTAGTAAGTAACCAGAAGTTTTACCGTGAAGCAGTGTTCCTTTGCTCCTGTGAGCTAGTTGAAACTCTTGAGTCATTTCTTTCAGTCCGAGTGCTGGAAACTGCAAGAGGTGGCAAGATATCCTCACGCCTCCTCTCATCACTCACACATGAGCTGCTTTTGCTAGAAGGAATGTTGCTCTCAAAGATACTAGATTCTGAAGATTTTACACTAGTTGGTTCTGTGGAGACAGGTACCTTTCATTTGTACATCAAAGCACAGCAATACAGATTTTGCAGTAAATGTAGCTAAGAAACAGCAAACAAGACACTGTGCAGCTCTGAAAAAACAACAAGCTGAAAGCGACAGCAAGAAATACCCAGAAACAAATTCTGGACTCAGAAATAAATTATTTGTATCAAAATACACAGCAATTTCTAAAGAGTCAGGACCCAAAAGACCATGTAAATTGAAAATTAACAAAACAGCTATGATCTTTTTTGAAACTCATTAGGCATGCAACACTGCACAGAAAAGATAAACCTACTTTCATTCAGAATTAATTTTCTTACTTACCAGTAGTCACAGATCGCAGCTTATCCAAAACACCATGGAGCCTGAAATAGAAGGTGGACAAGGAAGGAATCAAAAAGGAGAAATAAAAGAACTTCAACTTACATTCATAATCATCATCATCTTTCAGAAACCAGCTGCCTTTCCTACCCTATAACAAGCATCTCATTTATCTAAGACTTCACTTTCCATCAACTGATGTATGGTTAACCTCAAAAGGGAAGCTTTAAGTACCTTGCCTCCAGTAAGTCTTCATACATGCAGGCAGGGTATTCATCACATCATCTGCTTTCGGCATTTAGTTAGTTTACATAATTAAAGCCAGTACTTTCCACCCTTTCACTACAATCAATGGTGTGAGTTAAGGGTCTTCAAAAGGAGTGATTCAAAAAACCTAAGTTAAAAGCCTAAAGTATAGGTGATAATCTTGCTTTGTATATGAAACTTTAATTACACAGTAGAGTTAAACATAATTCTAAATACAAACCTAAACAATATACAATTCACAGGACTTAACATACTCATGATTCTTCCATGTATGCTTTGTATATACCAACAATATTCTTTGAGACATGTTGGTGAGCAAAAACATTTCAGCAAGGTACCAAATTTGCTGTTTGCCTGCGAAAAACGTAGCAAGCTGAAGCAATATAGAAAATCAAAAGGCTATAAAATGAGACTCTTTAAAAATAAACACACATTAAAAAAACAAACAAACAAACAAAAAAAAACCCCACCAAAATTCCAACGCTTAAATGCATATCCTACTTGGAATTCAAATCTGATCATGGGCATCTCCATAATTTAGACTGAGTATTACAAAGGAGTTAAGGAACAAGAACATATTGAAAACTGGGAAAAGACTGCATGTGAGTATAAGGAATGCTTATACTTGCCTCCTTGTGAGTTTTCATTAGAACACTCTTAAAACTTTTGTCAACTGAGCTCTGCTGATGCATATCAGTTTTCACACTGACCTCCGGATAACTCTGACCTGACACTTGGTTCAGAGTAAGAAGTGTTGGCCAACCAGCAGGATTGCCAGGTTCTGCCACACAACTGCTGTGGAACTTTTGCCAGATGACCCCGAATTACCAGCTACAGAGACAAACCAATGAAGGAAGACCTTGTTGAGTATTGTGTTTAGTCAGAGACCCATTGTTTAAGAATGTAAATATTATGGGTTGCCCTTAGAAGAAGTAAAAGCATATAAAACTCCCAACTACAATGACATTTAACTTTTTATCCACCAGTCCCCTTACCACTTATTGCATAGGTTTCATCTTGTCTTCTTTTCCATCATTCTTTTAACCAAAACCTTTGTTGCCTGATAAAGCACTCTGATATTGAATTTGTATTTATAAGCAAATGTGGATACTGAATTGAGATTAAAAGACTCATTACCTTTGGAACTTAAGCAGATATCAAAACCAGCAGGAAGTATATCTACATATAGTAGATATCCAGTTCTAAATAAATATATACATATATAAAAAAATAATCTTGATTTCTCTTCCCTGCTGAAATTTGCTTTCTCTACATCCTTATTATTTTTTCAATAAAGTCTTACTTTCATTTACAAAGCCATAAAAGTGTTTTCTGCTACATATTATTGTGTTCTTTCTTACTGTATATCAGGATTCAGTCAAAACTCTAGTACTGGAGTTACCCTCATCAACTTCTAAACCTCACTAATTTGTCCAACTGATGCCCAAAACTACTATGAGAAAGACAACTGCGCGAGTTACTAATACAGTGAAACTCAAAAGTTTTGCCTAGGCAGGCCACAAGAGGGAACAAAGAACATAAATGCCTGTGTACTTTTAAAAAAAGGGGTGCATGCTTAATTGCACTCCTTTCTTGTATTTTTGACAAATGCTGGGAAAAAATTGAAAACTTTGAAAGCAAACTCAAATTATATCCATACAAGTAACACCGTCATATGGAAATTCATCAGTTTAAATAGTTAATACAGTGAATTGTAATAGGTGGAACTGATTTTCACTTTTTGTCAATGTTTATGGTTCCATAACATACGCAACTTCTAAAATGTTCCTCTCTGCTATTTAATAGCATAAAAGCTTCTAACCAAATAAAGAGGAACTTGACTAATCACATAGAAGAAATCCTGGAAGTGAACGTAACCAGTCAGTACAAAAATTTCAATGGAAGCAAACTGAAAAAGTAGAACAAATGTAGTATTTCTCTAATCTATACAAAACAATAACGTTCCTTAAAACTGTATTAGGTTAGAGACTCAGAAATAAGACTAACTTGCAACTCTGAAAGCAAGAAAAATCCCTGGAGTGAAGTAACTGTTTGGGTACTCTGAAACATGGAGTTAATGAAAGGTTTATAGTGTAAGCCAAATTCAGTATTAGAAAATGCATAAGAAATAATAATGGCTAAGGCTGTCATGCAGCATAGCATAAATCAGTCCACACTGTCAGGAGTTTAGAAAAGAGTTAATCTATTGCTAATTTGTCCTGCTCACAATAATTCTGGGGTTCTACTTTGGTTTTGTAGAGCTGGGTGGTGGTAATAAATAAACAGTCTGAGAGGTGGGAATACCCAAGCATTTGGTGTTAAGCCTCGTGAAAGACGTTATACAGAATTAGATCCACCGCTCATCTGTCCTGATATAGTAATTCCCATGCACAACAGCAATCAGAAACACTATTAGCATAAAAGCAAAGTCGTTTGTCTTTGAAGAACTATTTTACATCTAACTACAGCGAATAACACTCTCATGCTCACAGTGGGCTTTGCAGGAATAATTTTTTTTTAAGTCAGCATATGGTACTCACTTACCTGAGCATTTCACACTTCACTCAAAAATTTGACTGGACTTACGAGCAAACAAAGAATGTAAGCCCTCTAGTCCTTTGCCACTTCACTATCACTGCAATAGCCCAACTGTTGAGAGACTAAAAATAATTTACTCATTAGACCTTAAAAGTAAAAGTTTTGATTAATGTAAATTACACAATGGGAAGATAAGTAACTTCTTAAATTCTCAGGTTTCACTTATAGAAAGTAGTCCTGACTACTGGTAAGAAGTGTGACAAGTAGCTTACAAACATACCAAACAGTAAACCTGACAGTATTGTTTCCAAGGAAAAGGGAAAGGTCTTCTGTCATCTGCTCCTGACTCTTCTTATTGGCCACCATAACCATAATATAATCGGGGAGCTCTTCATCTAATAGAAAGAGAAATACGTTGTTTTAAAGTATAATAAATCATAAAAAGACTTAACAAACATCCTTAGGCATGTAAACAGATTTTTTTCTTCCAGTACTACTATAAAGACTCTGCAGGCAGAGGATTAAGTAATCCAGTTAACAAGACTTCCATTTCCTCCGAGGTTCAATACAAGTTTCAGCTATGAGTGAGGAGTAAAAGATCGTCAACTCCAGAAGAGCATAAGATGAAGTCAAAGTAATTTAAAAGTGAGTAAATAAAACACAAAAAATACAAGATAAAAGAAAGCCACTCTGCTGCCTATATCCTTTTACTTGAACGCTTAACAACCTCCTACAATTTTCATCACTTCAAAAATTGCCAAATATAGTACCTCATCCTTGTCAAATTTCCTTTAGTTACCAAGGCCAAACAGATAAATACCCCTTTCTGATTTGTGCATTAAACAAATCAAAACTGTATTAACTTCCAGATTTTCCATCTACAAAAAAAAAAAAAAAGAACAGCCACGCTGAGAGTCTGATTCTCTAACTCCCTAACCTATACAATTACATACACAGTGAGAAATCCATTCCCTTGCTAGACTGCTCACACAGGGTACGCCTGCTCATCAGAATGGACTGGAGGGTTTGCAGAGTTTGGTATTTTACTTTGGCCTAGCTGTGGTCTACTCTGAAGGACGAAATGGTGCATTTGTTGCTCAAGGGCATTAGATATTCTTCTTGAGCACACATTTCAATTTAGTTTAATCAAAGACCTCATGCTCTCCAATATCACTCCATGACATGAACATAACAATAGTAAGTGAAGATAGTCGGGAAATCCACTTCAAATTGTGAATTTGAATCAAGGCACTAGTATAGCTGTACTCATTTCATCAAGTTAAGTCTGTACACAACATTAAAAAGTCCTAAAAAATGAAAAATCTTAAATTGAAATCAAAATACTAATCAAAGGAATTGCCTTTCTTCTCTATTTCTCTATGTACCCTGTAAATAATTCATCTGTACCCTCGACTACAGAAATAACATTCATACATTGCACCAGCACTCCACTGTCACTATTCAAGTGTTTCAACATAACATTCCAGCGTAAACCCTAACTTTTTTTTGGTGTGTTTTTTCTTTGTTTTTTTTTTAATGTGATCTACAAGTTGCACAAGATGGATGGATACTCAGATCTTGGAATTCAGAATGAATTTTATTTTTCAGCCAAGCTACTTTTAAACCTGATCAGCTCCCTAGGTGGTTGAATATATGATAAAGTGAAGAAGATGATACTTTTAGTATAAATCAGAACATAAGTTAGCACAATTACCTGTAACAGCACGATAGAAGAAGGAAAGAAAGAAAACAACTGCTTCTCTTGGTAACTGCATTGGCTGACACCATCTTAAATTGTATGCGAGACTACAGCCTTTTGAAAATGTTGACAGTTGATTAATATTTAACTATCTCTATTTTGCATCACAGATATGAATTTTTCCTTTGTAAGTGCTACACAACAAATAAGTTTCAACATGTCTTGTTGTAGAAGATTTTTTGAAAGAAAAGAACTAGCAGTTACAGAAAGAAACAAAAGCATGGTTCTTGTTCACAGAGACTAGAATGAGGAAGAACTGATTTTTACCAGTTACCTAGTTACCTACAGTTTTTACCAGTTACTCAGAAGAAGGAATAGAAGAGAGAAATAGAGAGTTTTTGAAAAAGCATTACTTGAAAAGTTGTCCAAAATACTCTAGACAAGAAAAGAAACCTGAAAAATGACAGAAATTTGGAAACAGTGGTTTAAAACCAAAAAAAGAGACCAAGGGAAGTCAGATTCAGCAATAAAGAATACAAACTAATTTAAAGAAGTTCAGAAGTTGACTAAGAAGAAAGTGCAGATATTGTGTGCTGATCTTGGGAACTGCCTTCTGAATACAGGAAACGGAAAGAAAAGAAAAACAGAGAAAGAACAATCAGCCACAGTTGGAATCAAAGATTACTAGTATTCTACCAGCATCTTGGTATTAGAAATAAGAAAGATTTTTCCAGAAATGCAGGAAAACGCAGACAAAAAAGCAAGGACTGAGAAAGTGAAACCTGGAATGACAGTAAAAAAATCCAAAAACAAGTTACTGAAAAAGACAACTTTTAGGATCGTGAAAAAAGACGACCTTACAATGAAAAAATTCTAAACACAGTTCCTTGGCACCTGCTGAGTTCAGAACATCACAGGTAACATGCAGAATGTCAGCTCCCTTCTGCAAAGTTAATACATTTTGATTCCATAAATACAAGGGCCCCCTTTTAAATAGGAAATAAGACAAATTCAAGACCAAACTACAAACTCTGAACTTGGTCCTGCAACTCACAGGACCTCTGTACTCTCAATTCCTTTCCTTCACCTGAAATCCAAGAAGTATCACAGACAACAAGAAGGCAGCTGCACGACTGACGTATTCTGCTTCCAAGAAAACACTGTGTTAAGTTACCAACTTTTACTACTGTAAAAATCAGCTGCTTTTAAGTGCAATATCCATTTAATCCTGGATTTAAGAAAAAAAAAACAACACCACACACAGACATTCACACTGCTCATATCCCCTCCTCACAATCCAAGATAAGCTCTCACCCTGCCTCTAAGATTCAGTTACATATGTTTCATCAACATTAGCTTAACATAGCTCTTCATTTTCCCCTTAACAGTCAAGCTCTTACATTTTGCAGATTTGTCCTGCCTAATGTTTCCGACACAGTCTTTTCACCTCCTAAAACAGTCAGCCTATCTCTGTCTTACAGTAATATCCTTTCTCCTAATTTTGACAACTGTGTCACCCTGAACTAAAAAGGCTGTTGAAAAGATGCCTAAGAAACTGACTCCATCTCAGAGTGGTCACAAGTAACTGCTGCTGTATTTGCAAGGATCTTGCTTTATATAATGTTTCTCCTCATGCTCCAAAGAAACTTCCTTAAATAGTCACAGACACACCATTGTTTGTTTGTTTTTCTTTCAAATCCTTTGCCACCATTTCTCCTTGAAAGGGGAGGCTGTTAGCCTTCTTAGTTATTTCCTTTTAGCTCTTCATACATTGATGTCCACATACTGCCTCCTCTTACATTTAGACTATATATATTTTGTTAAGTAAGTCTTTTTCTTCCATACCAGTCCAGCACTTCAGATAACACATCTCATGCTTAAGGCCTCTGTATGCAGTAACACAAGTAATAATAAGTAAATATGCCGTTCCATTAACTAGTTGGTTGTCTCCTATCTAACAACAATGAACCTAAAGAAGATCATAAAACTTACCAACATAAGCCCCCAGCTCCTGCAACTTTCCTTTTATAGCACCCTAAAAAATAATGAAATAGCATTTAAGGGATAGAGCAACAAAATATTTCTAATTTCAAAATTGTGGGAGGCTTAGCAAAGTTTTTCTCATTAACTGTTTGAACATGTGTGGTTTAACATGTTACTTTTCCTATTTTCCACTGCTCGGGATATAAACGCTGTAACAGTGAGGGACTGACAGCAGAACAGGGAGAACTGCCAGGAATCTCACACTCTCTACCATATTTCCTATACACCAGTTCCTGGCGCTACCAGACAACCTCCAAGGCCCAGCTATCCTTTTTTAAGCAGAGACCATCCGGGCTTATAAGGTGCAAAAAAAACCCCGAATCCTGCGTGGTTTGATAAAGGGTCATTCCCGGCTGAGCAAGAAAAAAAAAACTCTGCCAAGATTTTCGAACGATGATTGCTGAGTGGGAGCAGCTGACAAGACCTGATGG
The DNA here is from genome assembly GCF_000690535.1 of Cariama cristata. Classification (NCBI taxonomy): domain Eukaryota; kingdom Metazoa; phylum Chordata; class Aves; order Cariamiformes; family Cariamidae; genus Cariama; species Cariama cristata. Next base: position 218 of record NW_009606541.1, on the reverse strand, counting down.
TAACGAGGGCTTACACCAGAACGCCCGGCTACGACCGCTCGCTCTCCCGGGCAGCCCCCGGTACCAGCCCTGCATCCCAGGCGGGCCGCTGCAGGGCGAGAACTCCAGCTTCGGGGAAGAGATGGCAGCTGCCCTCCGGGGTACGGTCGGACCCCGAGTCCGCTTCCCAAATCAACGACTCTCCTGCTCGTGCCGTTCCCGGGGAGCCCTGAGGCCGA
>NW_009606540.1:1610-21615 GCF_000690535.1 Cariama cristata | reverse complement strand
GCGCTTCCTGCTGCACTTGACCCAGCCCTGCTGCCTGTCCCTGTGATCGGAGGGCTTTGCTGTCCGTCTTAAGCAGCTCAAGAAGTTGCCCAAAAAGATATCAAGAAGCCTGGGAAAGAATTGAAACCCTTTAGCAAAAGCCTGGGACTCTGCCGAGGTAGCTTGTTGCTCTGATCCTCTGTTTGATCTAAGCTAGTTTGTCCCGTGTGGTTGGCAGGCTGCGTGGGAGTCCTGGGGAGACGCTTACACAGCACTTGCGAGCACGGGTCTGTATTTCAGTCAAATAGAAATACAAGAAACCCCGTGCCTCTACGGAGCTCCGCACACAGCCTTCAACACTCTTCCTGGAGAGGGTTCAAATTCACGTTTCTCTTTTCCTCAGCAGGCCACAAGCCTAGTCTGCAGGCACACAATTAGAGTGTTTCTTGCAGAAACAAAAATGCTTTAATGTGTTAAACTCTGATCTCATTTTCACCCTTTTTTCCTTATTTTGGAAAGTGAAAACCTACCCTGCAGGGAGGGATGGCTCAGTGTGACTGTAGCCAGCACTCCCCAGTGCCGGGGCAGAATTGGGCCCTGTTCGAGGGGCTGCCTGTGGAGGCTGGAAGCTGAGACACTCTACAAGGCTGGGTGTTGGCTGTGTGGGTGGAATGGCCTGCGAATGAGCTTTCCTCTGTGTACGTGTGTAAGAGAGGAAATTAAAATTCCATTTCTGGGGGGAGAAAAATGATTTCTCTTGGAGATAGCTGACAAGGACAACAGCGGCTGGAGGAAGGCCATTGTTTCATGCTACTGTAAACCTTGGTAGGCTGTGCAGGAAGGACCCAGCGGGCGGCACGGAGTTTGTGACCTGTGGAACAAGTGCTCCACTTAAAAACTGTACTTTCTTTTTAATAAATGTATGTGAAATGACCACAACCTTTTCTAAAGAATTTTCCTGCACTAAGATCTCTCCAAAGTCCCTAGTGTGTTAAATCTCTGGCAGTGCAGAGGAGTTGCTGTGCTTCTGATGCAAGCAGAGGAGCCCTGCGGATGAGGTGGGGATGTCTCTGATGTGAGAGATTCAAACACCTCGCTAACTACAGCACTTGGGGTTGACACAAGGGATCTGCAACAGTCAGCAAGGGCGAGTGGCTTGGATCCAGTGAAGCTTGTAAGCCTGGGGTGATAAATGGCACGTGTTTCTGCTGCTCGGTTGTTAGTACTAGCCTAACCTATAATCAGTTCCACACAGCTTTGCAGCTTTAATGTTGTTCTTCATCTTAGAGTTTTGCTCGTCCCATTGCTCTCTTGGAAAAAGTACCGGATTGGGTTTTGCTTTTCGCTGAACAGATTGAGTTTCCCTGACTGTAGTGAAAAGTGCCCTGGAAAAGAGGACTTTTCTCCCACAAATGACAAATGTATTACATTGTAAGACAACATTTAGTTGTGCTCTGGAGGAGTTTCTAATTCACTTGCTGTGAATGCTCTTTGGCACGTGTTTTATCTGCACCGGCGGGTTAAATGTCATTTAAGAAGAACCTGATGTTTTGAAGAGACCTGTGTTAATGGAGGCAAAATAGCAGGAGTGAGGGGAGGGGAAAGGACAGCTGTAGCAGCAGAATGCAAGTGTTTCTCTGAACCCGGTGCCTGCGTTGTCTTTGGTGTGGTCTGGGTTACAAACTATATCCTTACAAAGGCCGCAGGGACACAAGCAGGAGCAGAGGTACCCTGGCGTCAGAAAGAGATGGTCCCCTCAAGGCAGTTCTCCCCACCAGCCCGTGGCTGTGACTTTATATCAAGAAAGACTTAGGAGCTGCAGATGACCCAGCAAAATGATAAGCTTGTGTACAGGGTACAGTCAGAATGTATTTGGAAAGGAAAATCTCCTCATTTGGGGGAAATCTTACGTGTTATTTCCTCATGGCTGGGCCCTGATGTAAGTGGGACTGCAGAAAAGGAAAAAATGACCCAATAACGTTTTAATCTTGCAGCAGGTGACTGCCCGGTGAGTTTGCTGCAGTGCTGCGCCATACATAGGATCAAAACTGAACAGTCTGCTCATGGAAGGCAGCCATGAAGGGAACGTTCCATCTTATTCAGAGCAAAACTTGGAAGCTGTTTTGTCATTATTGATTGCAGCTTCAGCAATTTCTGACTGGTAGGAAAGAAACCTGTAAGATGCTTAAAACAAACAAACAAAAGAACCGAAATGGCAAAAAACTCTGTTTGGGTTCCTAAAATGGCCAGTCAGAATCAGATTTTGTCGTTCTTTGAAAGATATAAACATGTTGAACATCAAATCTAAGTTATGATATAGTGCTAGAAGTTTTCCAGGAAGAACTGGTGCCTGGTGAGATTACAAATGCTGTGGTTTGGTATTATATGGGTGGAAAATGAATTAAACCTTCCATCTCACTGGTATTTCTGTCGCCAGTCTTCATACGTCTGAGCGTACGCGGTTCTCTGTGCTTGTCAGGCAGTTCTAGCTGACTGGTAATGATAGTTTGTCTCTTGGATTTAGCTGTGGCTTGGCGCTAACCGCCTGCTGCACAAGTTTCGCTGGTTTGATTCAGATCAGATCTGTAAATCTGCGCTGTAGCTTCAGGAGAAGAGGAAAGTTGGTCCCCCGTGAAGGTGAGTAAAGCTGTGTTTGTCCCGAGCGCAGCGCTGTTACTGTGGGACAGGAACGGGTTTTTATTCCTCCTTGGCTTTGATGGGGGAGACTGCTCCTGGCTCATCCCGTTGCTGGGGGTAAGTAGCCTTTAGAGCTTGAGGAGCGACAAAAATGCGCACGCCAGCAAATGAAGTCATATAAGATGCGGATCCTGGCTGTACTGCAGCACTCCTAGGGCTGTGTGGGTTCAGCTCAGGTCTGTCGCATGCGGTTTCTAGTTATTTCCTTTTTTATGAAGTCTTTCTCCCATGTTTTCTCACGGTGAGGCCTCCCGTCCCCAAGCAGAGAGCGGGTGCTAGCTACGAGACCTAGTGCACGCAGCCTGTGTTAATAATGCAGCAGCGCAGGATCCCGTTGCTCTGTATTTCCTTGCAAGGTGCCTGGATGCGTTAAACTTTCCAGTGAATTATTTTGTGTCCTCTACCAGCAGGAGACAAAATGCCGGCTGTTAGAGGACAGTAAAATCATCTGAAATGCACACTATCATTTTCTGCTTGTCTTCAATTAAACTGATTACCAGACTTCTTTGTTGTTCAGAGCTCAGACTGTTTCACGTGCTGGCAGCATGTACTTTGGCAACGGCGGGCGATGGGATTTCCTGCATTGTTTGAGTCTTTGCCATTGACCTTTGTGGTCCTTGTTCTGGCACTGCCTCTGCTCTGGCAGGGGTGCAAAGGGCATTATTCAAACCCTGAAAGAAAACAGAAAAAATTGGTTTAAATGCATTGAGGGCTCTTTGTAATCGGTGGCTCCTAGGGTCGTTGCTGCAGAAAGAAGGGGAATTGCTCGGGCTGTCAGGATAATTACTGCTTTTTTTATTGTTCTCCTCCCGGTCTAGATGACAGTGGTGTGATTTATAGTGAGTCATAAAGCTACGCCTTCCATCCAGTGTCAAGATGGTGTCCCTTTTGGACTAAGTGGGGAGAAACCTGGTTTTGGTTCTTCTTGGGAAGTCTCGTAGGTGCTGGAAGCACTTGGCTGTGCCCTGGAGGTTTCCTGGCTCCGTACTGGGGGGCTGCGGAGGGCTCCGCTGGAGAGGCCGGTGGGGTTGTGCTGGAGCCCTCTTGCAGCCTGTGCTGTGGATGCTGGTTACCACAGCGTTGGAGAAGATCCACCTCTCCCTGCTGCTGCTGGAGTCGGGCATGCCAGAGATACATCAGCCATCTGCCTCATCGCAAGGGAGGTCACATAACCCATTCCTGCCACCGTCCCCCATCGCTGAGGCCGTGGTTGCTTCGCTCCGGTAAATCATTTGCTCAACCTGTGCCTGGAGCCTTGTACCTTGAACCTGCTGAAGGTCCGGTGCTCGGCCGGCTCCAGTAACAGTGGTGCTGGGCTCACTAGCCCGCTGGCCAGGTCAGGGGGAAGGCTGAATGCCTGACTCTTTCTCTTCTTCCCCTTTCCATCTGGAGCCTTCCTACCCTTGTCAGGTGCCTGCGGTTGGTCTGGAAACAACCGGTCTGGTGAAGATGTCTCTGGTGTTACTGGCAGCTGAGGTCTTTGGAGTAAGATCTTTGGAATAAGATACAACTTCTACATTATTGATTTAATTGCATTTGCATGGTGTTGTGCAGCTTGAATTAAATTGTCTGAAGCGAGATCTTGTACTCGATGTGCTGTTGTAGAACAAATGCCAGAGCGCTCGGGTTGGAGTAAGTGCTTTGTAACTCCAGCCTTATAAGTCCAGCAGGCACTGAAGTTAGCTAGGGGACTGACAGCGGTGTGCCAGGCTGTCCCGCTCCCCCCATGCACTCAACCCCTGCCTTGCCGTAGGTCTGTACCCAAAAGAGAAGAGGCCTCTGCAGCTCTTCCCTGTGGTGGGACAGGGACAACCCGGGGAGGTGAGACCCCCAGTCAAGCTGCAGCTGCCTGAAGGAGCCTGGCATCCCAAGGGTGACTTGACTCTCATCTTGTGTTTCTTTGAACCTGTAAATGAACTTGGGCATGAAACGTGAGACCTAACGAGCCCCATTGGAGTTGGAGTTGAAAGCGCCAGCTCTCTGCATTGTGTGTCGGTGCTGAGTTTGAGCTGTTTTCTGCTGGGGAAGTAAATTGCTCCAGCGGATAATCCAGGCACGTGACTGCTGGCGCATGGTCATGGAAAGTTGGCTCGGTTGTCATGTTTATTTGCTCTAATATAACTTTTTATAACACTGTCATGGAGCTTTTTCTGAGGCTACTGGAATGTGTTATGCTTTATTTCTTCCCTTCCACTATTTTTTTTCAAGAAGCACTATCAGAGAAACTGTATATAATACTGATTTTTATTGTTGTTGTGGGTAATGAGTTACAGGCTTCTGTAACCGACTAGGGCTTTTTCTTTTTTTTCCCTTTTTATTACAAATTAGCACAGAACCCCTCTGTTATTGTAGCTGTAGCTCAAGATTATGATTTATAGCAGGAGAAACTAAACTAGCAGTTGTTAGCTCCTCTTCCATTTGGATAAAATCAAATTTGCCTGGTTGTAGTCTCAACTCCTGCCTTCTTTTCCCTCTGGGGAAGAAAATAATCACTCTTGCCTTCTGCAGGGTTGGGTTGCTAAACTTATCAAGTGGTTTCTCATCCGAGAAGGTGTTAAATAGCTTTGGTTTGTTCCTATATAGAATATGCTGGTTTGTGTTTCTCTCTCTCTCTCCTGGGGAAGCTCAAGTGCTCATTACAGTAGGGAAGAGCCTTATGTTGGGATATAAAGGTCAGGAGTGTTTCCTTTCACCTCGCCAGCCAGGAGTCAGACTGACGTACATGAGAGGTGGCAAGAAGTCTTTGTAGCAAAAGGAGCTTTTGGTGTGTTTTTCTTGAGGGAAACCTACAGACCAGTCAGTCCTTTCCACGTAGAAGCTGTAGCCTTCTTTATCTGGGTCTAGCAGAGCTGATTTCCTCCTCTGAAGAAAAAAAAAGGTGCTATTTCTGCATCCCATGATCTTTCCCCATTGCCCTGTGTGGGAGACCTCCGGTACCAACAGTGCTTTGTATCTGGCTCTGTGACAACACACTGATTTGCTTGCCTCCCATTAAATGTTTCCAGCCTGAATATCAGGTAGTAACAGAATATTTTTGTTGTTTTTTTGATATATTCCAAAATCTATTTTAACTGCTCTTTCCATTGTTGCAGGTGAAGGGGGAGAAGGGTGTCTGAATACCGATGAATGAGCTGCGATGGATAACAAAGACTCGGAAGCTGAGATCCACCCTCTGAAGACTGAGGACGTAAAAGCTCAAGAGAACCATGAAAACTCTGTGGAGAGAAGAATTGTCAGCAAGCAGCCATCACAACTGTCTCGGCTGTCTCGGTGGCGCACTGCCGCCTTCTTTATCTCATTATTCCTGTGTCTGATAATTGTGTTTGCTTTCTCGTTTATCATTCCTTGCCCAGAGAGGCCAGTTTCAGAAAGAACATGGTTCCGAAACTACGACAATGCAGGTGAGCTTGCTGTAGCAGAATAAATACTTACCAACAGTCCTTTTCCTTTATATACCGTGAATTTGAATTGTGGACCTCTACCTAAATGCAATTTGGAGCCAGGCCTGCAGGGATGCTGCCCTTGGGAGTGAGAGCTGTGAATACCTGACCTGGATAAGCAGTGGCCCGTCATAATTGGAGTGGCCTTGCAGGAGGTGTTTACAGGATCTAATGGAGAAATTAGATGCTGCTCTGAAGCGCTAACAAGGTAGCAGCCTGGCCTCATTTGGAAAAAAAAAATGGGGAAGGTATCTGGGAATAAATCTTTGTTGAAGTTTGTTCTGTAAAATGTTCCCTTGAAGTTTGAGCTGAGGTTTGGAGACAATTAGGCATTTTTTCTTCTGTCAGTGTGACTCTAACTTTTCCCCATGGCTAACAGGAAGGGGAAAAGAAGAATTCCATCTTGATTTTTTTTTTTTTAAATAAATTGCACAAATTTATAGTTGCTTTAGTCAGCTCTTTAACCTGGGTACTGCTCCCTGGTGGCTCAGCATTTGGTTCTGTGAAAGCTTTTCTTTAATCTTATGTGCAGTGGGTGTGTGCTGGTTGTGCTGGAAATGCAGAACGAGTGTTCACCAGCAGGGACTGAGCTTTGGGTGTTAATGCAGAAATCCCAAGTTCTGCTACTCTGAGCTGAAAAAAGCTGCTTTTAGCTGAGAGTGAGAAAGGTGGAATATCTGGGGCTGGGTTTGGGGAGTTTTAGTGGGGGGGGTTTATTTATATTTCAGGAATAGCAATGCCACACCAAGACCAGAGTTGGTTTTTGTTCAACATAGTTCAAATTCTGGCTGCTTGACTATAAAAAAAAGACAAATCCTCTGGGAGATAGCAGATTTAAAAAAACCTTTGGCACTAACTTCCAGTCCTTGGTACTCGTGCAGATGACTTTTTAAAATACAAAAGCCAATTTGTCTTGATGTTACACTCTCGGAGATGGAGGCTGTGAGTGGGTCTCTAGGAATTTGTATTTTGCTCTGCCATTGAGTGAGGCAATCCTCACCAGTGCCTGGCTTGTTATCTCTTTTACAGTGGCCTACCAGTTTCTCGCTATAGAAGATGTGAACGAAGACAAAGTGCAAGATGTCATCTTTGCTTTCAAAGCTAGCAATGGCAGCGGCAGCTTCAACGCATCCTGTCTGGATGAAGGTAGCCAATTTAGAAAGCGTTGTAGTAAGGGCTGTTTTTTCTCTTTTAGCTGTAATTAGTGAGGCTGCTATAGGACTGGGAGAGAAAACCGGGTTAGCTGGGTGGGGGAGAGGACCTGGGTGGGTCCAAGCTGGTGCAGAGCAGCGAAGGTAGGTGTAGGTAGTGCTCCCGTCGATGTCTCTTCTCTTCAGGTCTGCCTTCTCCGTGTGCCTTCCTTGCTGCTGTGTCTGGCACGAACGGCAGAGTGCTGTGGGAGAGGCCTGCTGCCGAGGAAGTTGAGTGGTTGGAGTGTGGCATCCAGGAGCTCGGAGGGGCTGAGGCCCTGGGTTGCCTGGTCGTGGGAAAGCCGATGTCTCTTACGGCAGTTGACCTGCGGACAGGTGAGTACTGCTCCCGTACAAGGGACGGTGCTGCTTGCTTTCCTCAGCTGGTGACCGTCAGACCTCGGAGGCTGGGGACATCAGTGTGACATGACTTGCTGGTACATGAACAATGGACACAGGGTATTTATTATCTTGAAAACCTTGCCAGAGCCATTTGTTGGGCTGTTGAGAAGTGCCTGTTCTCTCAGCCTCTCTGTTCCAAAGGCTGGATTCTGTTGTGGTGGTTTGTGCCAGCCCCTGTATCATAAGACCAATGTTTCAACAGCTTTTGAAAAAGGAGAAGCAGCCCCTAGCTGTGAATGTTACTTTATACTCTCAGGGGTTGGACACAGACCTGCACCTGTAATGTTACACAGTCATTTGTGTGTGAGTGCCAGGAGTGCCTGCAGTGACAAGCGGAGTGGGAGTTTTAGGGATTTAGGATTTTAAAGTCATCAAGGAGAGCACTTAGGATAAGTACTTGGCAGTCTGTTTCAGTAGTCCAGGGTTGTGCCCGATTCCTCTGGAAAGCCTTCTTCATTTCTGAACCTATAGATGGTGAAATTCATCATCATCCTCTTGCCTAAGGTGGGGTGGAGGTAAAGAGTGCCTGTACTTCTCTAGGAACGGGGCAGTGATCATCTATTGCACCTTGAACCTTCCTTGCTGATGAAGCCTGAAATACGGATCCATTTTGGGGGTCACTATTGCAAAGGTTCTAAACGATGCATGTTCTCCCTTGGAAACGTGCCTAGGATCCCATCTTCTGTACCTGGTATTGACCCACTGGCACCCTGTTCTCCAAAAATTGGGAGAGAGAAATAGCAGGAGGAATAGCTCTGTGGGATCTGAGGAAAATCTAGTGTAGCTTTTAATTTCCAGTGTAGATGGAAATGTAGACACACACAAAGCTGGAAAGCTTCTCTACTGACTGAGATATCTTAGCACCGTTTCCCTCATCAGTAGGCTTTAGCACAGGTTATTTATAGACTATTAATGAAATAGTTGCTTTCAGGTCAAAGTATAGAAAGGCAACTGCTGAGCCAAAGGCACATAACTAAAGACAGCCATGAAGAAATAATACAAGCATGGAGAGAAGGAACCAGGCTAAGCCACAGGTCACAGCAACAATACAGTAAAGGAAATATTCCATGGATAAATTAAAAGCAAGAGATGAAAAATTGCTTCAGATAGAAAAGTGAATAACCCAGAAGTTGACTTATTTGATACCTTTTTGCTAATAAGTAGGTTAAAAGGGGTTTCTTAGCGTAGTTGGCTTTTACTGGGGATTAGGAGGGCAGATCAGAATGAAATGTATTTAAATAGGCTAAATGTATTTAAAGTGGCAAAGTCTAATTTACATCACATTGTGCTAAAAACAGTAGCCAGATCAATCTTTAGCTGTTAATGATTTATCGTCATGGAGGATTGGTGAGATTCCAGGGCACTCAGGCTGTCTAGCCTCTGCCTGTAGGAAGATTGAAGGAGAGGTAGGCAGATTATCATCTGAAAGTATCTGATGTGGTTTTGATCTTTAAATGCTGATAAAGTTAGTGCTTTTCTACCAATTTGAGTTGTGTTCAGTCTTGTTTTCTTCATTGCCAGAAGAAGTGATCTGAGCAGACAAGAAGGAAAGTGTAGGATTGCATGCCTCTGTTTGTGTGGGACGTCTAACATTCCTGCATGTTTATCTTGCAAGCAAACTGGGACACAAGAGCTTAAGATTAGCTGTTCCAGGTCAAAGCAAAAGTCTGTGTAGCTGCATATTCCATCTCTGCCACGGCCAGAAGCAGAATCTCGAGGAAGAGGACAGGAGTAATTGTTTGTTACACCTTCTCTCTTCGCCTTATCCTCCAGCAGCCTGCCTTGTGAGCCCTGTGCATAATTCAGGTCTCCTAAGGGTTATAGCAGAAAGGAGACCGTGATGATCAGATGTATGAAATTGCTTCTGTGCGAGAAATCACTAAATAAACCAGAACTCCAACCTGGAGAATATCTGACAGGGAGAAAAGTCTCTTGTGTCCTCTGCGGCTGCTTGAAGTGAGAACTGAACTCAGTCATCTAAGTCCTAATTTTATTATTCCTTCCGGATCAAAAAAAACCCAACCCTTTCACCCAGGTTAGATTTGCTGTCTAGGCACTTGTCTAATTTCCATCTTGGCTTCTGTTTCTGGGCTTCTGCTGTGACCTTGGGCTCTGAGGAAGCACCATAGCACTCTATGTTGGACAGGATAGTCCCATCTCTTGTTGATGGAGCAGGATGGGACTGCTTTCACAGTTCATGCTCTTTGAGGGTTGTGTTAGAGCATTAAACCATCTCAAGTCCTTTGTGTTGAATCTGTCTCACTGTTGCCTGTTTCTGTTAAGTCAGACCACTCTTTTAAGAGTAAGATGCTTTCTCCAAAACTATATCCACTGTCTGAGCAGTAAAGAATAGAACCTTATGCATTGAAATGTGAATTTCATCAGCCTGGTCTTACTGGTTTAGCATTGGACTGTGTGGAAGCCAGGATATAGTTATTTAAAAGTTAAGTTTTGTCCTTCCCTTGTCTGCTTGTTTTCTTTGGGGGTAAAATTCTTTGCCTTCCCATGATTTCCTAGGGGCAGTCTTCTACTTCACATCTGTTGTCATAGTAACAAATCCAAGTATTTTTTCCCAGTGTTTCAGTAAAAGCTTTGGAGGAATCCTACTGGAAATACAGCCTGCCTTAAATTATTGCAGGCAGCGTCAGGTAGTGATTCCTTGGCCTTCAGTACAACTGCCTTCCTGACAAAGAACAGATGATTTCTTCGCATTCCTGAAATGATAATTGCTGTGTGAGATACTTTTTAAAGGCAAGGTGTTTCCCCTCCGAGCACCTAGTTAGTCACTTCAGTCTTCCTTAAAACGAAACCCCCACAGCGGTCTCCCACCCTCACCAAATTCCACTGGGCAGTGACTGGAAAGTGGCCAGCAGCCTTGGGCAGAGCGTATGGAGCAACGCCACTCAACTGGCCTGGAGCTGTCAAAAAGCTCCCCACGCACCATTTTTTAAAACCCAAAGCTTTGCGACCTCTATTTACAAACAAGTTTGAACGCACTGTGTATGTTCTTCAAACAAGGAAGAGGTGGGATGTGACCTGAGTTGCGACTCGTCACGTCAGCGTGGAACATCTGCAGGAGCATCTGCAGGTGGCGAGTCGCACCAAAAAGGGTTTGTTGGGAGTAGCTGCAGCACTGTGGTCAGAATTCAGCTGCTTTATGGTCTTAAAATGTCTGCGCAGATGTAAGTACACAGCAGCAAGGTTTTTAGATCACAAAAAAGGATTCTCATGCCACGGACATGCTGGGAAGCTTGTAACCTAAGGCACAAGAAAAGCAAACTGTTCTTTGTGCCCAGGATGTTTGGGTGCATTTGTGCAGGCAACTAGAATTACTTTTCAATATAAATTGAAATTGTGGATACTGGGACTCATTTGAAATGCAACGAAGTACCCCATGATGAGCATAAATGTGACTGGTTTGTGATGCTGATGGGCTGTAAATGGCTGGCTACTGCAAAGTACTTTTGAGCAGCAGGGACTTTAAAAGCCTTTTAACCTAAAGTGCGTTTTAGTGAATGTTTCCCAATCACTGTTTTCTAGGGGAAGTTCAGTGGAGACAGTCCGGTGACTTTGGAGCTAATTACACTGTGCTGACCCCTGTGTCAGTGATTCCAGATGTGGATAGTGATGGAGTTCAGGACCTGATAATCTTTATTGCTACAGGAGATAAGGTATGTCACTCTGAAGCTATGATAAACCCAGTGGCCGGACCACAGGGCATGGCAGGACTGCTGTTTATTTCAATCTTGTAGTCTAAGAGGAAGTGTTCAGAGACCTCTGATTTATTTCGGTTTGGGATAGGTTCTTTCCCACCCTGCAGAGATGCACTCCCAAATCAATGCAAGTGCTTTATGGTTTTTTAAAAAAAAAAAAAAAGGAAGAAAAAAACTGGCCAGGAATCCCTCCCCCTTTTCAGTCTGCATTCCTACGGCGTGTTCCTGTGGAGTGAGCCTAGGTGAGATGAGCTTGCAGTTTTCTGGGACTCTGCTCAGAGAAGTGGAAGTGAACAAACCCTGACAGGTTTGGTTCTTAGATCAAAGCACGACTGACAGCCAGTGCTTTTGTACCTCCATTGCCTTTTTCTGATACCTTTCTGTCGTGGTTTAACCCCAACCAGCAACTAAGCATCACAGCCGCTCGCTCACTGCTTCCCGCTCCCAGTGGGATGGGGAGGAGAATCGGAAAAAAAATAGTAAAACTCGTGGGCTGAGATAAGAACAGTTTAATAACTAAAGTAAACTACAATATAATGCTAACAATAATAATAAAATATAATAGTGGTGATAATTGTAATGAAAAGGAATATACAAAAGAATAGAACCCCAGACAGACAAGTGATGCACAATGCAATTGCTCACCCCCTGCTGACCGATGCCCAGCCCATCCCCAAGCAGCGATCGGCCCCTCCCGGCCAACTCCCCCAGTTTCTATACTGGGCACGACGTTCTATGGTATGGAATATCCCTTTGGCTGGTTGGGGTCGGCTGTCCTGGTCGTGCTCCCTCGCAACTCCTTGTGCACCTCCTCGCTGGCAGAGCACAGGGAACTGAAAAGTCCTTAACTTAAGATAAGTGCTACTTAGCAACAATGAAAACGTCAGTGTGTTATCAACATTATTCTCACAGTAAATTCGAAACACAGCACTGTACCACCTACTAAGCAGAAAATTAACTCTATCCCAGGTGAAACCAGGACACTTTTTATGTCGCTGCCTGTGGTGTGCTTTGCACGGCTGTCTTCCTAGTGTCGCTGCGCTGGTTAATTGTGACTTGGTTCATTTAGTGGAATAGCTGCTAGGTGTGTTATCTCCGTTCTAATATTGATTTTCCCATTTCTTAGAGGGGGAAGGTCATGTAGCTAAAAGTGGCTCTATACTAAAACATCTGTATCCATGATTGAGTGGTACAGCGTCATCTGTATGTGCAATCTGTCCTGTTTAAAGCATACAAAAGTTACGGTTCCCTGCAAGTCTGATGGGAGGAGTGGGAGCCCCGTGTCCTCATACCAGAGTCTTCCGTAAGCAAATAGGGTTTTGCTGTCTGAGGCATTGTTGTTGCCAGAGTCATCAGAAATTCTATCCTCTCTGACTCCTACGTTTCTCTTCTGTTTTCTTTCCTGCTTGCATTTGCTATCCCAGTTATCTCAAGACTTTTTTTTTTCTTTTTTTTTTAAATCTTAGGCAGCCAAGAAATGTTTGAATGTAGTCTCTGTTCTGTAAGACTGCCTTTTGATTTGTTTTCCATTTAACCTCTCTAGTTATCTTGGTATGAAATCCCTTCCTCCCTCCGGACTTGGCAAGCACTCTGTCAAGCTAAGTAAAAGTACGTTCTTTTTTCAGAAATCACGCAAGATGTAGGGAGCTTGAGTGGAGCTCTGCAGCTTGGAAAAAGGCAGTCTGGTTGGAAGGGAGATTCAGAACTTAAGTAAGTTGGCTTTGCTGCTAACAAGGGCTGAAGTTGAACGTTACATTATACTGCTGTTCTCTGAAATGGCAGAGCTTTGAGCAGTTTGTGGGGAAAGGTCTGTGTGCAGGGGGTTTAGGTGACAGCTTTTTCCTGAGAGTCTTATTGACTCCTACCTCCTGCAAGGTCCAGCACAAATACATCCAGGAAAATACGACGTTTTTGAGGATACGTCGCCTGTAGCAGTGCATAGAGGTATTAAGCAATGCAGTAAGATGGTGTGTATCCTCACTGGCTGTACGAATACCTTTGGCTGTTACTGTCCCCGGGCAGCTGGTGAACCAGTGCTTGCGAGTAAAGGTGAAGCTGATCTACAAGAGCTGGTATGTGTCTCCTCCCAGTGCAGGAGGCTGGGAACAGCTGGTGGATGTGTTGCTCTCCCTCTCCAGCTGTGTTCTTTGTTCTCCCCATCGAACTCTATCCCTTCTTCACCTGCCAGACTCTCCAGATTCACTTGGAGAGATGCAGATTTCCTTCTCTTTCCCAGTCCCTCCTTCTCAAGGAAGAGGGATGAGTTCCTGCCTGACTCAGCATCTCTGATGGATGCTGCTTCTCTCGGTCTGATGTTTCTTTTCCCTAATGTGTATTGCTCTCCCCAGACCATGACTGTTGCCCAGACATTTGAATCTGATCCTGATTTTAGCTTTTATTCTCCTAGGTGAAATGTTTTTAGTGGATTCTGTTACCCTGCACAAAGAATATAAAGAAACCTGTCAGCTCTTCTATCCCCTTGTACTCATGATAACCTTAGGAGGAGCAGATTAGGGTATTTAAAATATTTAGCAGAGCTACCATGTGAAGCCAAATTTCCCCTGTGTCCGTATGCTGCTTTGTTTCTGCCTTTAGGTCCTCTCCGTCGTTGTCAGTGCTCAGTAGACTTGAATCGATCTTTGCTGTCCTTAGCAGAGCTGGGGCTTACCGTTCGGCGGTCCCAGCCTGCAGGAGAGGTGGTTGGCAGAGGTAGTAAAATCTCGGGGCAAGTGGCTCTGCTGGAAGTGGTTTTCAAACTTGCAAAAAGTATTCACAGCAGAGGGATCGTCTAACTCGTGCCCACACCTCCAAAACCAGGGAGGGACGTTTTTATCCACGCCTGTGCTGTTCCCATTCAGCTGCTGTTCCGTACCAGCTGCTCAGAAGCTTTGGAAAACACTTGAGTTGGAGCAGTAACAGTGCGATGCAGCTTTAACTTTTTATTTTTTTTTAATCCCTTTCCTGCCTAGATTAAGACTTTCATCCATTCAGGAAAAAATGGCAAACAGATCGGCTCCGCTGGAAGCCTGAACGTGGATGGGAAAGCTCGCTATATCAGACTGAATCTGGACTCCTCCTCCTACTTCCTTTTTTATACAGGTACAGATCTGGTTTTGAATTCAGTCTGAAAGTGATTATAACTGTGAAATCAGGATCACTAAACAGTTGTCTGAAACAGTGTTTTGCATTCTTAAAAACTGTGTCGTGCTTTCACCTAGCAAAAGAGCTATTCAAGGCCAAGAGAAGGGGGGGCTTCTGCTTAAACTAAGGTTTTATTACGTACTGTGGTAATTTTATTTGAAAACTGTTGAGAATGTAAGGTTTAAGTAGTCATTTATAGCAAATGATTGCTGTGGAACATGTGGATTATGAGCAGATAAGATGTTAAAAGCATTCAAAAGCAGGCTTGAATCTCAAAATACCACTACAACTCTTATGATGCAAGCCCTAAAAATATAGTTGATCTGCCAGATCTGGAAAATTGTAGAGTTCAGAGCAAGGGCAGGATAACTTATCTCCCTCATTCTTGCCTTTGTTTTTTTTTCACAGAAAACTCTCTTTATGCATATTCCCTGAAAGATCTCTACAGTGCAGCAACTGGGATGGAAATTAAGCTTCCCAGCCTTGAGCAAGATCCTCAGTGGGAGAAGAACATTGACAGCACCACGCGCCGCTTATCCCTTCTCAGGTATGAGATTAGGTCTTGATTTCTGGTAGAGTGGAGGGTACCGGTGTTCCTGACAGGGTGGCCTGTTGTGGCTTTGTTCTTTCCTGGCTACATGGCTTTTGGACTAGGAGGACGTGCAAAGCTCGGGGAGAGGGCTAGTGTTGATGGCCTGGTCAGGGTTTCACAGGAAAGGAGGGAAAGCAGGCTGGGTTTTCCTATTTGCATTTACTGTGCAGGGAAAAAAAACCAAAACCCCACGATAAAACCATCCACAGTCTAGAAAGTGTCATCATTTCTTTGTCCGTGTTCAGCTTTGGAGACGTTCATTACCTGGCAAAAATTCCTGGGCACTCACGGGAGAACATCTTGGTTGTAAACTCAGAGATGGCAACGCTAATCAATGCACAAAATCTTCAGACTGTGTGGACCCTCAACGTGTCCCGTGTTCTGAGGTAACGTTACCGATGTGGGTTGGATGTGGCATTTCCAGGTTCCCAGCAACAGCAGTGTCCTGGCAGACGCTATCTTTATTTTATTTTTTGATTTGAAACCCAGGAGCCTGCTCTGTGGTCATTGGTGAATCATGCTTATTGTGTCCTCTGCTAGCAAATGTCAGGCGCTGCTTCAAAATGGAGGAGCCCAAAACTTTGATTCTTCATGCTGTGCCTGCTGTGATACGGCTGTCCTAGGACTGGGCCCGGAGTTGGGAGTGGTACCAGACTAACCTAGCGTTGTAGCAGTCGAGTCTCTTACCAGGGGAGTTGTGAGAGAAGAGAGGCTGCTCTGAAAGAACAAGGTATGCCCAAGCCATCAGGGTGTGTCACGATCTGTCCCTTCTCTTTCTCTCCCTTAGTGAGCCGCTGCTGGGTTACTACAAACCCGATGTTCTTGGTGTTGTCCTTGAGAGTGAAATCGGACCCAACAGGAAGAAGGTTTGAAATCTCTTCCCTTTAACTTCCCTTTTCTCTCCATGTCACAGCTCAAGCAGGCATTGAGTTGAGGACAGCTGGTGGGATGTGTTCCCTCTGGCTGACTTTAGGAAGCTTTAGGCTGGGCAAAGCTCTCAATTCAACAGGTTATTGAATAACAGCTCAGGCCCTGTAATACTCTTCTCAGCAAGAGGCTTTGATGACAGAGCTCTGAACCCCTTGAAATAACTGCAAAACTTGTGACTTTGCTCTAATGTGCCCCCTCCCAGATCTCACAGCTCTGTGGTGCTCAGCTTCAAGTATTTGCTCATCCTCCCATGTGTCAGATAGTTGTACCCGTAGACAGTGTGGGATAGAGACAGCTGACTTGACTTCTCTCCCGTGGCTTGTTAGAGCTCTTTGGTATGAGTTCCTTTTCTTTCTTCCCTGCTAGGTTATGATTGTTGAGAGTGGATCTGGAGCAGTCCAGTGGGACCTGAAGCTGAACTCGAGAGCAGAGAGCCCTGGGCCAGCCACACTTTCTACTGCTGATCACCGGTCCGCCTTCCTCATCTGGGGTGAATACCAGGTGCCAGGAAACGAAACGGTGAGTGGTGCTGCTGAATGGTTGTGGTTCTCCAGACTTCGGGCCAGAACTTGGTAGAGCTACCCCCTTTTCCTAGTGTTCACATTCACATCTGCCTGTGCCACTAGCACTGCAGCCTCCTGCACTGGGTGAGGCGTCTCCGACCAGTCCGGTCTGCTAGAAGGCGGCAGACTCCTGCCTGTGGGCTGGTCTCTACTGGGTCCTCACAATGTTCATAGCAGTGTCCCTGCTGGTGGCACCAGCAGCTTTTGTTGTCCTCAGCCTGGCTATGTAGAGAAAAAGGACTATGAGCAAAGTCACTGGATTGCCCAGAGCCCTGCCTTGGTGTGGTACTGTAGGTGAGGCGAGAGGCTGCTGGCTTGGTACCTCTGAAGTTGCTGCTGTTTGGCCAGGAGCCTTCCGAGGCAGTACTGCACACAGTGACCTCCCACGGCCACGTGAATATCCTCTCTCTGCACCAAGACGGTCTCTGGCAGCCTCCACGGCTCAGCTACGTAACAGAGCCCTCTGGGGCAGTGGCTGGCAGCGTTAGTGACAGGTTGTGTCTCGGAGGATGCCTGAGCACCAGCTGAGCTTCCTGTGCTCTCCTCGCTAACTCTACCAGCCCTAAGGCAAAAATCTGTCTCCTGTCTGTAACAGACAGACCTGGTATTTGCAGGGAGCTTGGGGTGGGGAGGAGAGCACCAAGCAGTAAGCAAAATCCCAACACTACTACTAGTGGCATCAGACAGGAGGAGCTGGGCAGACGTGGACAAGTATCTGACTGGATGTATTCTTTTGAGCATGAGTAATAGCTGAGCGTTTGTTGGCGTTGTCTCTGGGATAACGTGTGGGTCCACGTCCTGAGGGTGTTCTCTTGCTTACAGAGATCCAGAGCTCCTCTCCAGAAGCTCTATCTTTTCCATCCTTCCTACACTAATGTCCTGTTGGAGCTCCGCAATAGCACAGACCAAGTAATTGCATTCAGTGGTAAGTCCTCTCCTTCCAGCCCTCCAGCGAGGAGGTGCAGGAGGACACTGGCCTTCTGGTACCTCCTGGACTCCGTGGGTGCACGGTGTTGGGTCCAGTGGCCAGTCTGAACACAGCGAGACCTTAGGCTGGGCTTTTCCTTCTGCTCTACCTTAACAGCCGCGCTGTTCGAGCGGAGCCGTCATGCCTGCTACGTACTATTGAGGGGGCCTCAACCCAGCGAGGAGCCAGGGTCGGTATCTCTGATGAAGCGTAAGCTGAAGGAGGATGTCTCTGAGAGCAGGGTGGTCTGGCTGAGCCAGGTGGCTGTGGACAGCGAGCAGTACGTCCGGGACCGCCTCTACAGGATGCGATTCCATAGCCGAGTGTGAGCTTGCCGAGGGAGAGGGAGAGGCTGCTTTGGACCGGGAGTCTCCAAGCTGCCTCTCCTCTGCAGCCGTGCTCTCGGCAAACCCAGATCACAGATTCAAATGGGAAGCTGCCTTTCTGCATCCGCAAACCAAAGTGTGGCTGGTGGGGGAGCACCCCCTGTGTCTGGGGTTGCCCAGGCTATGGGGACAGCTGCCAGTGCGTCTGTCCTCAGAGCTGATGGGACTTCAGTGCTTGGCCACCACTGAAGTGTTGTTAGCTCGGGGAAGAGGGCTTTCACCTCGATCTTCTGTGTCCACAGAACTGTGCTGACTCCGCCTGTGTGTGGAGGAAAACACATGCTTGCTGGGGATGCCGGAATTGATTATTTCTTGGGTGTTTGCGTGAGAAGTGGAGCTTTGATGTGTGGTGTTAGATTTCCTTTCTGAGTCAGGTCTCCCGGCCTGGGGAGAGGTGCTTGGCTGCAGGTCGATTTGCAGTCGCCCTCTCCTGGATTTGGGCCCCTGCTTCTGTAGTCGTGGGGGGTGTGTGTAGTGACAGACCCCAGCCGTGGCTGATGATGTGATTAGATGTCACCCGGAGCGCAGAGCGCAGGTTAAAGTGTCATTCTACTTAGAAAATGACCCTTTTCTCCTAAGAACAGCCCCATGTGCCCTGCTCTGCAGACACAAGCCTACCTGTGTCTGTCTCCTCTGCTGCTTCTTTTCCAGCCAGGCTGTGCGGCGCTGGTGACACAGAAAGGGAGCTGGTCTCCCACCTGATTTATGCATCAATGTTCCTCCCTGCCTCCAATCTGATATGAAAACCACCCTGAGCCCAGGCTGGCTGGTCCATGCTGGTACAGACACCACCTCTCCTGCTGGTTTTGAGGTGCCAGAGGACCTAGGACATTTTTTCCACAGTAGAATTGCACTTTAACCTTTCCTGGGAGCACGACTTGCCACTCCGGGGAACCCTGTACCCGAGTGGGAATGCCAGCTGCCCTGCAAATACTCATTCAGCCTTGCGGCTGCTGAGAAGCCTTCTCCAAGCACTGTCCCCTCTGCCAAGAGGTTGGCAGGCTGTAAGACAGGCACGAGCCGTGCAGGGAAATAACGCAAGCTCTCTTTGTAGCAGAGCTCCAGGAAGAGCTCTGCGCTACCTCCCTGCCCTTGGAATTGAAGTGATGCTGGGTGAGGATCTTCGGGTGCTGTTCTCTCCGTCCAGCCTGGTAGCCCGAGGGAATGGGACAGGTTGCTGTGTAAAGATGATGTCTACCCTGGAGACTTCTGTAGCGTGGGGTGTTTGCTCTGCCCTGTTCCCGGTGGGTGCCAGTGTGAACTGTAAAAACAAGGTGCAAATCCTGGAAAATGGTTTGAATCAGTCCTGAAAGCTGCAGTCCTGAATCAGTCTGCTTTGAATCAGTTCTGAATCAATCAGATTTGAATCGGTCCTCAAAGCTGCAGTCCCCACGCCAGCCGCACTGAGACACGAGCCCTGTTCATAGCTGCTGGGTGTCCATCTGACTGGTGGGAGGAAGGTGGACAGAAAACACACACCCCCAAAAGTAACCTCTCTCAAGTTTTGCAGTGCCGGAGGGGGTTTGGTCAGTGCCTCCCTCCCTTGCCTGATCTCAGATCGAGGTATGCATAGAAATACTGTAGGATGAGAAACTTCTGCCGGGTTGCCTAGGGTCGGGCATCGGTTCTTCTCCTGTGGCAAGCGCTGAACTTGAGCAGGGCAGCTGCTGGCTCAGGCCGCTGGTGTCACCCAGGCTCATGCCCGCAGCTTTAGCTCTCCCAGTCTTGCAGCAAAATGAGCTGCAGCATCAGTGATCTGCCTGGGCGCCTGCCTTCTCCTTCCAGCTGGCCCGGTAGGTGCCTAAAGGGTGCCCTGGCTCCCTCTGCCCTGTGACCCATACCTCGGGCAGTCACGGGAGCCGTGTAGGATGAGTGCTGCTGGTGGAGCCCGGTCCTGGGGTGTCTGGGCTGTGCAGGAAGCCAGGGATGCTGCCTGGAGAGCACTCCACAACCTTCAAAGCACCCTGGACTCAAAACCGATGGGTTTTCCCCTCTGTTTCTCTCT
>NW_009606540.1:531-1591 GCF_000690535.1 Cariama cristata | reverse complement strand
AGCAGGAGTCTGGAGGTGCAGGGAGTCTCCCCTGCTGTGTCCCCTCGCTTAGGTTGCCTTTTTGCTCAGCAGAAGGAAGACCTGAAGCCTAGCGAAGCCCTGTGAGTCCCCGTGCCGGCGTTGCAGGGGTCACAGGCTGTGCCAGTGCTGCAGAACCCAGGTTGCGAGGGCCGGAGTCAGCCCGTCCTTCGACCGGCTGGGGCAGAGCCAGGAGCGTGGCTGCGGGAGCCCCAGGGCTGACCTGAGCGTTGGATGCCGATTGTATCCCACTGAAATTCCCCTGGCAGGGCACAAGGTGCCCGGGCTGGATTCTCACTGCAATCGCACTGTCTCCGCACTCTCCCTCCTCCCATCCCTACCCAAACCTGACCTTTCCCATAGGCACACTGAATGTTCCTTCTGGAGAGCTGGATTGTCGGCTTTGGGGGGCTTTTCTGGCTTTAAGTTGTCCATTAATGTTTCCAGATACTTTGGAAACCCAGATTTCCCTGTGGCAGCTCAATTAAATGCATCAGTGCCAAACCAGCACCTTCTTAACAGAACAAGTCCTTTTTCCAGCTTCTTTCCCTGTGTAATTGTTTTTTTGCAGTATTTAATGAATGACTTTGTGCCTTGATTCAATAACTCAGATGGGTGATGATGGCATATATCACTGTGTTATGTATTAGTGTGTTTTTTAACACTAAGACTGTTTGGTTTGGTTCTTTAACTTATTGCAAATTGTGCCCTATAGGACTTGGTCTAACCGGAATGGTTTCAATAAATCTTCTTTTGCATTGTTTGTAAATGGTGCCCTGCTTTTGTTGTTGCAGCTGAGGTTACGCAAGACTCTGAGATTTTTTTGACAGCCCTTTGTGTGACTTCCCGAAGGCCGAAAGCCTCCTTTTTGGGAGGGATCCAGGTGTCCTGGTGATGCTTTGATGCCTGAGCTGACCGTGAGTCTGCCCCAAGGCACTGCCTACTGCCCTGTCCCGCTGCGGGCCGGGAGATGGGAGCAGGGAGGGATGGGCTGGGAGAAGGGAGGAGGGAGGCTGGAGTTAGATAACCAAGCTGGGCCAGA
>NW_009606540.1:0-389 GCF_000690535.1 Cariama cristata | reverse complement strand
TGGGCCTCTCGCCCGCTCCCCAGCAGCTGCCAGCACCCAGATCCCAAGCTCCCGTCCTGTGACCGGGGCTCCTGCAGCTTCCCCTGCCCTGAGACCCCTCTGTCTGCCCCAGCGCTGAGCTGAGAAATACCCCCTGCTCCATGCCGGGGGTCCCGAGCTCTGTGGCAGGGAAGGATGCTGCGGTCCCGAGCATCCCAAGCATCCCACGCCTTTTATTAGCCGGGGTGCGGGCTGGCACCGCTTTGGTCTGTTGTGGGCTGGGGACATCCCCAGGCTGCTCCCCTGTGCGGGTCCCTGGGTGCGTGCGGGGTGGGCTGGGGCTGAGCACTGGTGGGCACCAGCCCCCCTCTCCTTTATATAACCACCAGCGTTAATCCCCCGCAGCTGGG
>NW_009606539.1:46138-46364 GCF_000690535.1 Cariama cristata | reverse complement strand
GGCGGTGTGTGTGTGTGTGCGTGCGTGCTTCGGGCTGCTTTTGTGTTTTTCCCCGAGTAAAGAGCGGAACCGGGAGATGGGGAGGCCGGGAAGGTCCTTTCGCTCAGCGCCGGGAGCGTGGCGGGGCCGGCTCGGGCAGCCCTTCTCGGGGCTGAAACACCTCGCAGGGCAGGGAAGCCGGGTCGGCTGTCCCTGCTGGGAGGTGCATCGGCCCCCGCTCCCCCAC
>NW_009606539.1:0-46066 GCF_000690535.1 Cariama cristata | reverse complement strand
ATTTAACAGTTACTTGTGCTTTTCTTTGCACTTAGGAACTGGGGATGTGTCATTGTTATACTCGGAATTGCTTATTTTATAAATGACGAGAAAGCCAAAGCGTGTTAAATAAGAGCTTTCTCCCACTAGGAAGAAAAAGGTCTAACAGCATTGCTTGCTTAGAGGGATACTTCAAAACTTACAGAGTCTTGGTAGAGAATCTGTTGCTGTGGCGTGAACGATTCGCTCTTACAGTCAGCACCTCTGTTTGTTAAAACCGGGGAAGATAACTCTTATTTTGCGTTCTCCTTGCATGTTAGACGTGTACGCGTGTCACTTCTTGCCCTTGTGGAGAAGCCTCTGAGCTAATGTTTGGATCTGTGCCTCTGAATTTGCCTTTTAAGGAGGGAATTTGAAATTCTTTTCTGACACTGTTTTTGCTGGAACTGCAGAGCTACTTCTGAGAAACATTTGCAAAACCTTCTGTGGTGTGCCAGATTTGGTTTCTTGGAGAGTCTGAGAAAATTTTAAGGCTGCTTTGACGTGACCCTCCTGATCATTATTTTTGGTGAGGTTGAGAAGTGTTTTTTTGGCTGCTGTTCTTTACCTTCACATTCTGATTATTATATTATGTTTGACAAACCTATTTTGTTCCCTTCTGTTGATTATTAATAATGGAAGATAGCAAGTCCCGTGAACGTAGTTGTAGAGGGCTGGCACTTTCACAAATGCAGCTTAGTATCTCATTAAATCTAAAGAGGCTTAACTAACATGTAGTAAGGATTTTTTTTTAAAAAAGTATACATATATGAAGACTTTATGTGTTTACAGAAAAAAATTGTGCGTGCCAAAGAAAATGTAGGAAAGATGTCACTGTTCTCTGGCAGTGGGTGTATTTTCACATGCTACGTAGGGGTGTAAAAGGAGAGAAAACATGTTTCTTGTGAGTGGCCCTTTGCAGGGGCAGAGCTGAGGCTTGAACTCATCCCACAGCCCTGTGTGCGTCCTGACACCCACATGTGACATCGGCAGCCACGTGGTTGTGCTGCCTCTATCCCTGTGTCCTGTGCTCCTGCTTCTGACTACAACTACCCTACCCACTGCCCAGAGCTTCTCTCATGGTGGTTTGCCCATGGTTGTAAATATTTTGACCAGCATCATCCCCCCCTTTACTTACATGCGTGTAAGCACAGAAATATTTACATACAAGTAATTTGAAATAGCCAGGTAAGACCAGGTAATGTCGGCTTCTGTCTTCTGTTACAACTGTTGCTTTTTGGGTAGTGGTGTACTTTTGGTGAACCTCGTCTTTATATACACTTGAAGAATTAAACGCACCATGAATATGAATGTATCTGCTGCTAGTAAAGCTCCCTTAAGGCAAACTGCTGGACTGTGTTGGTATTATACCACGTGAAATCTCGTTCTTTGGCTGAAATGTAGTGGCGGGGGTGTGTTATTTCTAGGTGATAGGACCAGAAGGCAATGGCCAACGTTGTTCTTGGTGCTAAGCCTTGCAGTGGCAGAAGTAAAGAAATCCTTGCCCTGCTTCCATTTCACCATGAGGGGGCTGTGGGGTGCAGAAGCAGTTGGGGCCTGCTGGCTGTGGCTAGGGTGGCTTCAGGGTGAAAGCTCTTACTGACTTCACCTTTTCGTCTGTTTTTATGTCAAGTTTCTATCAGGAACCATTTTTGCATCACTGCCCATGGGGTAGACTTGGCAGGGATTAATAGTAACTGCTTGAAACTTGGAAGAAGGCTGTTGAGGATCATCATAAGCAAAATTTAACGAGTTTGTAACTGTTCAAGTCTATGTTGATAAATATTGTGGAGGTTGGTGGCAAGAGTTGATGGTTAATCTGTCCTTCATCTGAAAGGTTTCTGACAGAGACTAAGGAACAAGAATTGAGTTTGAAAAGTGTAAAACCCGTAAACTTCTGCCTTGGAGCAGGGGAGGCAAGCGAGTCGGTGCGAGTGGGGGTCACATCCCTTCCCTTGGGGCTGGGAGCTGCCTTCTCCTGGGGTTTGGCTGGCAGCGGGGCTGGGAACAGCACTCTACACAGCAGAGGGGTGGCAATCTTTGAGGAGGAAAAAAGGGATGAAGTGATATGTTTAGTTGTTTTTCTGCACAACAGTTTTAAAAAACAAAACTCAAATCCTGCTTTTTGCAACAGGTTGGTGTGGAGAACCAAACACAAAGAAACAGCTGAAACACTATGTAGAGAAATGAGCAATGCAGTGTGGTGATTTGGGTTTGCATGATGTGTCACTCCCCAGCGTAATTCAGATAAAATGAAAAATGGAAAGCATTCGTCTGACTAACTGCTTTCTCTTTTCTCTCTGGACAGGATAGACACAGTTGTTTTACTTCCTTCTATCTCAGTTTAATATTGTCTTTTCCTTATGTCTGAGGTAGCCTCCTGGACGGATCAGTCAGCTTCATTTCCTCTGCCTCCCGCGCGGATCTCTGCTCATTTCCGTTCATCGCTGCCTGTCCGGATGGTGTCTGGGGACTGTAGGGGGTAACTCAGAGCCTGGGTGAAGCAGCCGTAGCCTTGTGCTGCTCTCTGCTCTTTCAGTTCTGTAATTTTGTTCCTCTGAGCCGATCTCTGCTAGCTAGGTAGCAGTTTCAGGATTTCTCTTTGTGCCTGTTCTCCTTTTTCATGATATGCATGTGGATATAGCTTGTGTGATATAACCCATGTTATCAAGAAGAGCACTGAATGAGGCAGCGAATGGTGTCTGTGCAGCTAACAGACAGTGCTGCGTACATGGCGTTGAACTCTCCCTGTTGCAGCATTGCTTCTTGCACAGTCTACCCTTTCTGAGAATAAACAGCTGCCTCTTGGTTTTTGTAAACAGGCACAGGCAAGATCACTTTGGAGGAAGACTTTACTTTTTCCCCTCAGCTAGTTACTAAGAAAAAATGACATTAAGGAACAGAAGATGCAGAGATGGGAGCTACACTGTCATGAGGTGGCACCTTAGAGCACCATCCCCGCCTTGGTGGCAGCTGCAAGGTGCATCGGGGAGAGGAACCAAACTGATGCTTTCTTTGTCTCTGGGTGATGCAGCAGGACACTTACTTAGCTTTCATCTCTGTTATTTTTGGGGCATGCGGAACACATTAAAGTGGTGCTTCTGTTGTTTGCTCTCCCCCAGGGAAGCTATAAAATACCACGCGAGTCAAGTCGCATCTTCTCAGGCTTGGCCTTAGGGCTTACGGGTAAATGGGGCGTGGGTTCTGCCCTGGGAGCCTGACCTCACGCTAATGGACATGGCTTCAACAGCCTGGAAAACTCCCTCCTGCTTCAGTTAAATCAGGGGTCATTTCTGTAGTTCCTCCGATGCTACAATCTTACTGACTGATTTCAGAGGTTTGCTGGTTCTCTATTTGCCCTTGGTTTGAGCCTGATGCACAGCTGCTTTTTTCATTGAGGCAATTTAAAATACAGATAAATGATGAAATAACCTAATAAATCCCTTTTAAGTAACGATTGAGAATCTTGAGGGTAATGACACTTGCATTAAGAGGTCGCTGCATTATTAATACAATTTGGAAACTGAATAGTAGTCTAAAGGAAACGAACATTAAATTTTTGACCCATTATCCATGGTGTGAGTCTTAGGCTCTGCAGGCTAATCTAGCGCTTACCTTGAAATCTGCGTTCCTCCAGGGAGGAGCTGGAGATAGGGTGAAGGTCTTAACAGATGTTTAAATACTAGGGTGTTTCAAGGACAGCAAATGTGAATTTGGCCTTTGGGTTCTTGCTGGGCTGTTTGGGCAATAATTCCGTTTAGTGCCCTGTGACCACACGTTTCACCTAGCAACGGGCTCTGGGGAGGTAAACTTGGGGTTGAGCTGCAGCCTCCCTTTGAAGGGCAATCAGATAGTGGAGGGATAAAGGCACAGAGGAAACAAAATAACCTGCAGTTAAATCCCTAGGTGGTTTTCCACCGAGAGCAGCGCTGCAGGGAAGGGCTCTATTACAGTTTTCTGGAAAAAACAGGTAAGCCTGCGTGCGCCGTGTTACGCGGCTGTGTTCCTTACCCTGATGGCTCTGTGCCTGATCTGATCACAGGCTGCTTTGTGTGGGACAAAGGAAAACAGAGAACCTTGACCTGATAATTTCTTTTGAATATTAAACCACGCTGGTCCTTTGCCATGGCTCATGAGCTGCATATGACTTCGGAAGTGGCAAAGCATTAAGAGCTAAGGCTGATCCCAAGAAGGAAAGCAAAGTATGTGTTGGTGCTGCTTTGAGTGGGAGATTGTGAGCTAACACACTGGGGACTGCTGTGAAACTGGGGTGGGAAGCCAAGCCGGATTGAGCGTTGATGGTGCTGCAGCCATGAGACACCAGTGGAGCGTGGCCAGCGTGATAGCTGCTCCCACACTGCACTGTAGGAGCCTGTAGCAATGGATCTCTGTCTTGCTCAGCCACATGTAGCATGTCACATCAGCAGTGGTGTATTTGTCCCATGGTGGAGGACAGACTGACAGTTGGTGTGGAGACACAGCTGCCTGCTGCAATTGCAGCTTTTTGATGACTAACAGGGGGAAAAAAAATGTTTCTGAGAACTGGAGTCTGAACCTCTGCTGCCAAAAGGCTTTTTACACAGTTGACTGTTGAGATAAGGAGTAAGGAGGTTTGTAGCCAACCCAGCATCTGATGTTCACCTTGCCTCTCAGTGCTGGTTTTGAGCAGGGTGGGAGGGATGGTGTATTCTGGCATGGCAGCTCTGCCGTGGGGAGTCACACTGCTTTTCCTTCAGGCACAACTGCCTCTTGAAACTTTTCCAGGAGCGCTGCTTTTCCCAAGCTTTCAAATTCTTTGCCACTTGCTATTTAAGAGACTGTCTAGGCAAAGACTAGTCTGTGTCCAAGAAATAAACATTTAATCTTACCTGTCCAGTTGGGGAGGAATTTTCTTTTTATGTTAGTACTAGTTTAATGTTTGGTTTGTTTACATTGCACAACCAGTCAGGTTGACCAAGGCACTCTAGCGGTATGGACTATATTGTTTTATGAGCTTCTGCCTTCTCGGTGATTATTGTTTGGTGGCTTTCTCTTCATGTTATCATTTCAGAAGGCTGGTCAAAGGCATTTGCTTGTTTTCAGTTATGTCAGTTGCTTGATTAAAGCGAACCACAGTCATGATTGGAACTTCTTGACAACTACTTAAAAGGGTAAATGAAACTGCCAACAAACAAGGTAAAAGAATTTCCTGTTTACAAAATTTACATCTGTTACTGAGGTGTAAATATATGATTTGAATTTTTTCACCCAGCTCAGGAAGGCAGTGCCTGTCTGTGCAGTGCCACGTCTAGACCAAGAGCTCTGCTGACGGCAGCCAGGAAAGGCAGAATTTACTCGGCTGTGTAGACTGTGACTCTATTTCCTCCAATACTTGGAGAAAATCTAGGAATGGGGATTATGAAATGTGGTGATAGCCTTTTCATAGAGCCTCTTTGTGATGGAGACTGGTAGGAGGAGTTCTTAAAGTATTTCACGTGGTGGGTTTATTTGCTTTCTTCCCTACCAGTAAAATGAGAGAGTGAATAGTTGTATTCACTTTCTGCTTTATGGTGTTATGGAAAGTTTGTCTGAAAAGTGATCTTACACAAGTCTCGGTTTCTGAATAAATATGCGCTTTGTTTCCATGCAGAAAGGCTGCTTTTCCCTGTCTTAGGAACTCTGGCAGAGTCCTAAAAATTATTCTCACTAATGTTTAGAACACAGATTCTAGAGGAGAAAACATATCTTTATATACATCTGTGCAACTCCACTGTTTTCTGATACATTATTTTTTTAAGATTTTACTTTTCCCCAGTACCAGGTTTAGGCAAGAAAGGTCTCTCTCCCTGCAGGTGTGAGATGCACTGCAGTGTCTTTTACCCACAGTAGCAGAAACTTCAGGAAAGAAGCTCACAGCAGGAACCAGGCCATGTTGAATCTGGCAGAGCTGCTGCACAGGCACTGCCGGCAGCATCCCAGGGTCATGGTGTCATCATACTGCTGCCTGCACTGACAGTTTTTCACACGCTGACCTTTCCCACCCTTCCATCCTTCAGGCTTTTCACATAGACAAATCTCTCCTGAAAATCCTCCCAGAGGCATAAAAGAAGAAACAAAGGTAGTGCAGAGCTGTCTTGGCATTTATCACAGCCCTGTGGGGAGAAAAGTCTTACTGCTGGACACTTGCTAGGCTGGTATAATTGGGTTCTGGGATCCTAATCAAATTTGTTCTTAAACGTTTTAGTGTGGCTGGGCTGCGGTGCTGCCTCTTCCCTGGCAGAGATCCTGAGGATGATCTCTCTGTCTGGTACACTGTGCAGCCTGGGATCTCCTGGCCACCAAGACCAGGGTGAACCCACCAGATGTGCACACATCTGGTTTCCCAGTGCCATGACATGACTTTTTTTGGACTTAACAGCTTGTTCCTGAGGCAGGCAGATGTGCAAGCTTACCTGAGGTTTCTTAGATGTATAACACTAGGTTTTGTGCAAAACATTGGTCTACATAAGAGTAACAAAGGCACTGTTAGGCATTTCCCTGCCGTCGTTTTCTCGCTGATCTCAAATCTCTCTTGGTTGTGGGTCTGTTCCAGCTTCGTCTCACTCCTGGACAGGCCCTTTGTGCATCGTGTTAAACTCTCAGGGGAAGGACTGCACCCCAGTGCTGTGTGCATGGGGCTGCTGCAGCCCTTTCCTCCTGGCTGCAAGTGTGACTCCGGCCTGCTTTGGGCAGGAGAGACTGTGGGTCCCAGCTCGCAGGGTAGGGTGTTAGGCTGAGAATCTTGGATATATGAAAACACTTCCCCAGAGAGCCCTGTGTGGGAGGGCACGTTGAAGATGCGCCTCCATCCTTGGTGTGTCCCATGGTGTGTGCGCGGGGCTTGTTTCCAGCTGGGCTGCTCGCCCTGCGCTCTGGGGGTGTGTGTGGCAGGCAGAAGCCCAGCTTGCTTTTGGGTTTCATCCGTCCCTGTCAAGACTGCCAGCTGGCTGTCAGTGTCCCCCTGCTTGGCTGCACCCTGCCCTCAGTACATATGGTTTTCTAGGTTTGGCTGTTTTCTTGGCTCCTTCCTCCAGCCTTGGTGCAGGAGCCCTCGCGCTAGCTAGTAGGTCTGGTTACCCTGTTGTGCTGCTGGTGTGTGGCTATGTGCATGTGGGAGGCTGCTATCGGCTCCCAGTGAGCGAATCTGGAAAATGTTAACTTCTTAAGGTCATGTAACTGTTAGCATGTGGCCAAATAAGTAAATAGAATCAAAATAATCTTCAATGAAAGCACTCACTGCCATTGCTGTGTGCGGTGTTTGCTCGGCTTCTGTATCCCATTCCCTCTGTGTTTGCAATGGAAGTAGATACAACTTTTTGGGGTAGTGACTGCTGTAGTACAATGCTTAGTACAATTTTCTATTAAACGTACTTCTATATAGATTTTTAGTTTTATACCTGAAGAACATACATGCCTCAAGATTCATCTGCTTTTTTTCAGCTAACAGTTGATTTTTACCTTCCCTGAAAAGCTTGTGTTGCCTGTTCCCTTGCTTTAGTCTGTGTTTGAGCATTGACACAGTAGACATAAATAACAGCAACAGCAGATGTGATTCTGGACAGCTCTGTCCTGTTCCGTACACTTCCAGCACATCACTGGAGCCGTGGCTCTCGAAATCACAGTGTGGTAAATGGTTTTGTTGACGTGTAAGTAGGCACGAAATCCAGCCTCGCACACGTGTCTGTGCTGGCGCTGCGGTTTTGCAGGCGCTAAAATACAATATGACTCCTTTTGCCATTTAACTGGCTCTGAACACAGAGAGTGGATGTGCTGAGCAAGAAAGACTAGTTTGTGCACACATGGTAATCGGGGCAAGCAATCAAGCTCCCTGTAGGTCCATTTTCTCATTACTCGGCTAAGAATGATGCATTGCCTACAATAGACTTGCTGGACTACTGGTGTTGTAAGCCATTTTTGAGACTAAAAAGATTTTTTTTCCCAGAAGTCTAAAGTGCTTTATCAGTGATGTTTTCCAAACTGCCATCCAAGAGGATGTGATGGAGGATTTGTATAATGTGTAGTTTCCAAAAGGTTCAGTGTGTTTATTGAAGTGACTGCAGTCCCTGAAGCAGTTCTGGAGGCTGTGAGTTGTGGGTGTATGCTTTTGCTGTATTACTATTCACGCGATCACGAATTTGATTATGCCATATAGGGTCTACTTGTTTGTCACTGCAGTAGACCACACAGATCTATCTAAAGCAGCAGCTCGTGGTGGGGATAGCTGTGCTGCCCAGACTGAGCTGTGGAGAGATCTAAGGTAAAATGGCAACATTTTCTGTTTTGCAAGTAGTTTGGTTGTGTATGTTTGCTTATGTATTCTCTGTTTTGCAAGTAGTTTGGTTATGTAAGAAAAAACAGATCAGTGCAATGTGTGTATTTACGTAGTGCTTGTCCTGTAGACTTTAGTTGAACAACTTAAGACAATTTCAGCTTGAGAGTCAAGAACAAACCATTAATTTTACAGTGTTGATGAAGCACTTGTCTCCCAGTGGAGCATGAGTATGGCTTTTGCTTGTGAGCAGTGTTCATGAATATGGAGTGTGAAGATCCTTTGCCTCAGTCTCCTTTTCACCAAAAGCAGAATGGGACTTCTTGCAGGGAGGTTTTTTGGTCTTGGGACAGGGACCTTGGCAGTGGGTGTGCTGTGGCCTGTGTGCTGCTGCAGGGCACAGATGTTGGCCTCGGGAGGGGCAGGTGTTGGGGTGGTCTCAGCAGTAACGAAGCCTTACCACAATCGAGACGCGGGCTGAGGAGGCACAGCACAGGTGCCCGCTGGCAGAGGAAAGCAAGGGAGCATCACCTCACTCTGTTAAGCTGCTTTGCAAGAAATCTGTTTTCAGGTCTGGTTCCTCCCCAGCAGTATGATCCAGACTGGAGTGAGACTGCCTCTGATTTGAGGAGGGAACCAAGGCTGGCTGTCATCAGCCTGATGAACCTCTGTGGCTCAGTCAGGTTTTGTATCCAAAGGTACAGACATGGCTGGTCCTCACTGTGCTGCTGTGAAGGAGGTTGTTATCTTCGCTTTAGAGCAGAGGAAATGAGGACACTGAGGGGGGTCTTAGGGTCACAAGCACAAGCTTGCATACAGCATGGTGAGATATACTGTAAATTGGAGAGAAGAAGAAAAGCAGAAACGCAATTGTTAAATGGGCCAGTGGTCTATAAGCATATATGTATATGAACTTTCTCCATTAAAATGTATGTCTGTCATCCCATCTCCTGTCTTTAAGTGTGTGTGTGTAAAAATGTTCCCTTTTGTTTGATTTTAATGGAATGTGCTTTCTACACCTCTGAGTGCTGTGTCAGCACAGGCTAAATATACATTTCATCAAGCCATTTTGTTGGAGTGATGAAGCCAGTCGCTAACCTTTCATGCAGGTGGAAAGTAGTTTTAAAACTTTGCTGTGGTAGAAAAACCTATTGTGCGTGCAGCCACTTGTGTAGGGAGCAATTGTGCACTGAAGCCTCGGAAGTAGGATGCAGGTAGGAAACTGTGGGACAGGGTAGGACAGGAGAAGGCTGTAATGGAAATCAAGAGCATTTCTTTGTTGCTCAACAGAAAGTGAGAATTTTCTTCAGTCTTGTGTCAGATGCAGAGGGTTTTCTGTTTCTAAAGTATTTCAGTAAATTGTGTATCTGTCTGTCATTAATTGGTATTCATGCAGGTTCCTAATGTTGTCTCAATCACAAACCTTTTGTTTAATTGATTTCTGAGAGATCTAATTGAAATATAATCAGGTTATTAGACTAGGATGCTTAAAAATACTCATAGGAGGTGTCAGGCAGTGAGACTGGGAGATGACCTGTGCATTGGGATAGCCAGAAAATAGAGCCAGGCCTGGCAAAAAGGAGTCTGGGGTCTGTGGGTGCCTCGCGATACCAGTGTGAGGATCAAGTTAGTTGTGAGTGGTTTCTGACTCTGCACCCTGCCATCTGCATCTTCCTGTAATGCTGGCAGATGAAATATCCTCAGAGGATTATTTTTTTCCTTTGCCAATACTTGTATGCCTCATAAATTTCCATGGTTATAGATCTCTGTAATGTGAACTGTTTTCCCCTGTTGAAAATGTTGATTAGGGAGGAAACACAGTGAACTAATTGTTCTGAGTAACACTTCAGCCACATAAATATTTCAGGGAATTTCAGTAGCCTTAAAGGGTCAAAGTTGCAGATGAACAAACTTATCCATAATCGTGGCTGAAGCTTTGTGATGTGAGAGGAGGCTGAAAAAGGGAGAACATTTGAAAAGTGCCTAGGGATTTACACATATATAACTATTCTTTATTATAGTATGACACTGTATAAGCCCATTTGCCTTGTAGATGATCCTTAAGATGCTTAGACACAAGACACATGAGATATTTCTCATGTTTTGGTATAAATATTTTCTGCCACAATGAAATAAATCGTGGAATAAATTCATATGGGGTGTGCCAGCATGGAAGTAATGGCAGAGGGAGAGCTTGAGACTTACAGAAGCGCTGAAGGAAGAGCTGAGTCGTGGAGCTCGAGAGCAAGCACTGGAAGGGACAGCTTGTTCCCTGTTCAGCCGTATATTGTACTTCATCTGGGAAACACATAAGCTTACTGCGATTGAGTGTGTTTAGCAAGAGTAGGATGAGATGTATTAAATGTTGCCTCTGCTGTGTAAGAACAGAGTTCCCAGCCTTGGCTAATGGAGGCTTGATGAAGGGAGGAGGAGTCTGGAGTGATCAGTGCAATGGTTCTGTGCTGGTGACCATAAAACATTGAATAGATAATACCTGGTTTCTGGCCAAAACCAGCTAACTTGTTGACAAGCTAAATCTTTAGAAATATTTCATACTAGTAGGGCTTATTGTCTAAGTGCGAGTAATAGCAGCCATTCAAGTGTCAAGGGACTGATTTAGAAACTCTAAGATGTGTTTTAAAAAGGCATAAGGTTTTTCTTTTGTACTTAGAAATTTAAAAGGGGGGGATGGGAGACACCAGAAAGAAGCTTGTAGCTCCTCTTCCTCTCTATCCCATTTATGTCACTTCTGGTGGAAAATTTAAAGTTTGATTTACGAAGAAGCTTGCACCCTTCCCTGTGTGTTCCTCTGAGCTAATGCTTCTTTCCTGCTTGGTCCCTTGCATATTATGCCCTTCCCTTTCCTTTTCTTACCTAGGCCAGGAGCGATGATGATTCATGATCTGCCTGCAGCTGTGCCTTGGACTGACTCAGGCCTGGGCCATTAGCTGCCTCAGCAGCAAGTGGAGGGGTGTAACAGCTTGTCCGCACCATGGTGGCTCCCACCTGGTCCCACCACCTTTGGTTGGTGAGAGGCTGCTGTGTCCTGCCCAGGCGCAGGCAATCGGTGCGGCGGCTGATGTGCAGGTCTGTCTCCCAGAGTTACTTCAAGCATGGTGCTCTATAACCTGCAGATTTGCATGAGGAAGGAAATGAAGCTGTATGCACAATCTTTAGACTTACTGTGGGCTTCCATTTTGGGTCAGGTTATGTCTCCACCATACAGTGCATCTTGGTGCTGGATGCACTTGCTCACCTCAGGGGAGTGGGTCTCAGTGCACAGGACAGGCTAACGCCGTGCAGATGGCAGCTCTGGTGCAGAGCTCGGCTCAGTCCTGTCCAGCCTTTCGCCTTGGCAATGCCATGGGCTCACTCTTCACAGCACTGCGGGCTATTTTCCCCACTGTTAAGGCAGGGTTTCCCACAGCCACTGTGACAGCACTTCTCTCTTGCTGTTTCTATGCCCTTCTCATACCGTTCTCAAGATCTAGTGCCCGCAGCAATGATAGCATGGGCATGGCAGGTGCTCGTGAGAATCTGCTCTCTTCCTGCTGTCCCTACCTTCTTGTGGATTTTTTTGGTTTGTACCAGAGATAACTAAAGCAAAGTGAATGGCATTGCAGGTGACAATCATTTAAATACTTGATGGTATTAGACATCAGTATATGCACAGGAACTTAAGTCACTGGGCAACACTTGCAGCTGATTAGCATGCACTAATTATCCCCATCATCTTTGTCCTTGGCTGGGAAGAGCTCCCAGAGGAGGATGTTTGCCTAGGACGTGTCCTTGCTTGTCCAGGCTTGCCATGAGCTGGGGAGAGTTTTCCATGTCTTTTCATCTGTTCATTAAACAAAAAGAGTTATGGTAAGTGAGATTTTGTAAGCAGGCTGAAGTCTTGGGCTTGTGCTCTGAGAGTGCGAGGGGAGGTGTGCTGGTCTCAGGACAGCTCTGTGCCATTGCCAGCTCTGCGACTGCTGTGCAGCACTGTCCTGAGGAAGTTACCTTACTGCTGGGTTCTGTTGTGTTCTGCTCCCACTGAAATACTTTTTGACAAGATGTAGGATGAAATACGGGCCTCATAATATTGTGCACGCTCTCCCTTTAGGCAAGTCCTAGTGAGCGCTGTCACCTGTGGCAGCTGACACACTACAGGCTGTAGCCTCTTGTGTTTGCTTACAAGCGAAGGGCCCTGGCTAACTCTGTTCTGGGCAATTGGAACCAAGATGTTTATGCAGCATCAGTCATGGCAAATACTGGATTTCCAGCGAGAGAGAATCTTGATTCCTCTGTATTTTTGATAGAATGAGCCACAGGGTATCACCATATATCCTTCGGTGTAACCATAAACCAGTTGAAACGTACCTAATCTAACTATCCACTCTGTTCCTTAACCTAAATGCATAATTTTAAGTGCATCTGGCAGCTTACATGAACAATGGAAAATACAGACAGGCCTGTAAGAAGTCCTCGTCTTTATCAATACGCTATATAGACTGCTGCTAACTATGTTCCTCTCCCACCCCTTTTTGTGGTCTGTGCTGTGCAGGGCTGGTTTGTGCTGCTGGGGCAGCATTGTGTTCAGACACCTCAAACTGCTCACTAGAGGAGCAGAAGGGCAGACACAATGTTTGGGGAAAAGGTGTTCACTGCTGAGACTGCTTGGAAATAGGTGTTGCTCCTTAAACACAACCCTGTTTTAGTTCAAATTAATTTGTATGCACAGACCAACAATAGGAATTTTCCTTGTTGCATTTTGCTTACCTTATAATTAGGCTTTTACTGGACATGGGAACAGTTGGGCAATGTCCTGGTCTCCATTACCTGTGAAATGGCTACAGCACGTGGGTGCTCCTCTGCAGCCGCTAAGAGCATAATGTTTATACCATAATCCTTTGCATTGACATGTCACATGCATGTTGCAACTCCTCTGAGTTTCAGTGTTAATTGAAATACTAGTATTAGTTGTGGAAAGTTAGTCATGCAAACTAAGCTGGAAGGGGAAGGTTTTTTGAACCAACTGTTTCGTAATTGCATGTGTTTTGTAAGTGCTTATCTCTGTGATGCAGGAGGAGAGCTGTGACACTCTGCGGCACTGGGATCCTTGTATACACTGGGATCCGAGTGCCAGAA
This sequence comes from Cariama cristata, assembly GCF_000690535.1. NCBI lineage: Eukaryota > Metazoa > Chordata > Aves > Cariamiformes > Cariamidae > Cariama > Cariama cristata. Next base: position 32,628 of record NW_009606539.1, on the reverse strand, counting down.
AGTGCTTTGGAAAGAAACTGCAGGTGAGATTAGGTGCTCAGAGTGAGTGGGTGCTCAGGTGCCTCAGAGAGGTGCCAAGGAGGTGGGAACTGCTTTAGAACTGGGGGCACCCTTGGGAGCCAAGCAACCCCTGTTCCTCTCTTTCATCAGGGCAAGCTAATGCAGGGAACAGAGGGTCCCAGTGCCTTCACTCTTTCAGTAGATGAGAGCAAGGGACATACTGTTGGGAAAGGAATCAGAAGGGTTTCTGATTCCTGAAAAGAGCAGAATCAGTCTCTGCAGTGCTCACCATCTACCATCCAGCTGTGTTTTTTTTCTCTTGCTGAGAAGAGCTTGTAGCTGTCAGCAGAAGAACAGGCAAAACTCTGGGGTTTACCTGCACGACTTCTTTAGAGAAGGGAAGAAATGCAGCTGTGTAGAATAAATTTGGAAACCAGCACATTTGAAAACGAGTCACTTAAAAAAGAGTTCTTGATGTTGTTTCTAAATCCAAGGAAAACCCAGAAAACAAATTTTCAGATGTCCACATTCCTTTTAGAGGTTGAAATGAAATAGCTAACTTCTAGCAAAACCCAGCTGAAGGCAGCTGCTCTTGGGGTACAGAAACCCCGCTCTCTCTTGGAGGAAAAGCCTAGTTTTCCACACGTGTGGCCAGTGCTGTCTGGTTCATAGACCATCGTGGTACCTTCTGTAAGCAGCTCTTCCAGACTGTCTCGTTTCCAGGCTAAGGAGGGTAGGCAGAGCTTTTTCTGTGTGCTGGAGCACTGAAGCATGCAGAGCGACGTTTCCTGGGGATGAGCTCTGTGCCCGCCGGAGGTGTTGCACTGTCTGTTGTGTGAAAAAGAAACCATTCATAAATGGAGAGCTTTCCTGGAGTCTGTCACCCTGCCATATCCGTTTCGACTTTTTTCCAGGCATTTCCTTTAATTAAAAGAGGGATTAGATTTCTGTGATAGTGTTGAGCTGGTCAGAACGGATAACTTTGCCGAAACTGCTATTTTTAAGGTATTTTTAGAAGTGTGGGGTAGACTTAAAGAAGAATAGAATAAGAATGTGCTGATATATAGAGAAATGACGGTGACGCTTACATACCCCCACAACCATAATTACTTCAATAGGTTTTTTTGGGGGGTAGTATTTTATGGAGAATTTCAGAAATTTCTCATGCATGTATTGCACTCTGTGCTTTGTAGGTCACCTGTTACAGCGGACATTTTGGGGTCTCTTTATGTACATGTAGGCCAATTGTTCTGAAAAAAGTATGTTAAAAATATATATTTTTTGCTTTGAACTGTTAAATTAGTCTATTGTTTCCATGATGCTTCTGTGATTTATTTTATTTATACTTTAGTTTGGTGCATACCTACAGTCTAAAAAAATATACAAAAATCACGTTGGTGAAAGATAAATGACACATGTTGCAATATAGGCAGATTTAAGAGTAACAGGGCACATGGTTGGAGTTTCCTGAAGAGCCTGAAAATATCACCACCTTGCGTCATGTTACATTCATTCTGTAAATACCCAAAGGCAAATATTTTGCTGGCTCAAGCGGAAGAGAGATACTGTATGTATTGTCCCTCATCTCTGTTGTAGCTGGAATCTCATGCTGCTGGGTTTTTTGTAGCTATGATTTGCTGCTATGAAGTACTGGCTGCCTTCACAAGGCGCAGCAAGTGGGATGCTCATCGGGAGTTCAGGGTGGGGTGCTCTGTTAGTGCTGTATGGGGTTCATGCGATGCCATCCTTGCCCTGGGGAAGTGGAGTGTGGTGGCTGGACTGGAGGGACAGGGCAAAACTAATGGAAACAGGGTGGGAGGTGGTAGGCTCGTGAGAGATGTAAGAAAGTAGGTTTGTTCGGCCAGTCACAAATAGGGTAAGGTATTCGTGGGTGCTGAGGAAGGGCTGGTAGGCAGCTATTTAAGTCCCAAGGGTGATTCTTGATTTGCAGAGGGTTGGTTCAGAACCCAGGATAACATCTGAAAAGCATCTTTGAAGACTGCCAGTAACTAACTGCATTTGGAAGGCAAAACTTGTGCGAAGAGGAAGGCTGGGAGGTCTGGGGCCTTGGGATTTTGGTTTGAGTGTCTGCACTAGGCTTGCTGCGTGAACACTGCCCAGCCTCAGAGTGCCTCCAGCAGTGCCTGCAAGCAGGGATAGCGTTTCTGCTTCTTCAAGAGTGCTGCCAATGGAAATGCGTTAATACTTGCATGAACAAGGTCAAGACAGTGGTCTTCTGCAGTGAGCAAGCTGAGCGGAGGTTCGCAGGAGGCAGGAGCTGCTGTCATCCCACTGCACGCAGTGCACACGGTAAAACTTGGTAATTCAGCGTCCAGTCCTTGTCATTGCATCTGATTTTTCCGATTGTCGGAGAAGCCCAAGGCGAATGGATGTGCCAGTGAACTTGCACATGCAGTGGTACAACATGCATGCCAATATAGACTGTTGCTGAGCTGTAGTGTAGCCACAGGCTTCCTATTGCTGCTCGTTTGCATGCCCTCCTCTTCTGAGCTGTACTTGCTTGCTGCAGCGGGTGTGAAGTCAAGTGTAGCTGCTCCTGGCTGCCTCCAGCTGTGTACATTTGTGTATCAGCTCTCACTGAGCTCTGATCACAATTTAGGACTTGTGTAATAGAAATTTTGAGAGTTGAGGCCTTTCATTTACTTTGACTATGGGCAGAGAACAAAAAGGGTATTTGTAGAGTGAAATGGCACTGAATGTTCTACATCACTGCTTTATTTTATGTTTACAGAGCAGAGGGCACAAAAATAACATAAATGGAAACAATAATGTACGTTAGCACGCTTCTAACTCCATTTAACCTTCTTTATTTGTAAATATTTTTGTGGTTCATTTGTGTTTTAAAGAAAGCGAGGAAAGATTCTCCTGCCTCTCTGCCCTTGTTTGAGGAGTGGGACAGGCAGTACTTTGTGGTTGGCTGTACTGTATTGCTGTGGATGGGTGAATAGCTCTGCACTTTGCTCATCACCTGACCAGCTGGCTTATGTTTAGATGAGGAGAGAAAGCGTAGGATTCTGAAAGTGCGTTTTCAGTTGTGCAAAGGCCAGACCATGTGTGCTGAGTTATCAGAATGAGGTTTTAATTGTTTGCTTATTTTTCCTGTGACTTACTAGAGTTATAGTCCTACTATGTCAAACATGCATTCCTTGAAAGCAAGGCACCCAAAGGAGAGGTCTTTCAAAATCCGAGAAGGCTTCCTCAGTACCAGCCAGCATAGCAGGTTTCTTTGGAGGAAGAGGAAGTTTGGAAAATCCCATCCCTTTGGTGTTACCATCTTGGTCTCAGCTGAACTCTGTGCCATGATGCTGAGCAGGGCATGAGCTCATGGGTGGCAAACGCCATCCACGTTTGAAACGCCATCCATAAGGCTGTGGTTTTGTTTTCAGCTTCGTTGTTGCTCTTGAGGACATTGTGAAAAGCTCAAGCTGGTACACGAGGGAACATGACTATCCACTTCTACCTTCTCAGCACCCTGAGCTATTAAACACAAAAGCCTTTGTTCCCTGGTGACTTAATTCTTAAGAGGCCTTTTTAATTTTAGTCCTTAGTTTCAGGAAGAAATAATGGAGATTTGTCATTGACAAGAAGGCTGCATCTTTCAAATGTCATGTGAAGGATCCACTCCATAATTCATGGGCTGGGGAGTGTGGGTGTCAAAAGGAGGGTGCATAATGACTATGAGAGATTTCAGTTCAATGAAACTGTTAATCTTAAAGGCAGCTTTTCTTGCCGTCATGGTATTTTCTTGACCCAGATCGCCACGCTTTTTGCTAACTCATCCGGATATCCAGATATTTTTGGATTTTCTTAAGTAAGATTGTGGCAGGTTATTGGTTATTTTTGTACAGCTTATTCCCCTTCCAATGTGGACGGGGACTTGCACAGTAATACCAGAGCAGTGCTGATTGATTTCTCTTCTTTCTGTGACTGCCGCACCTGTAAGCCATGTGTTTGTGTGTGGAAAAGTGCTGCTATTTCTTGTCAGTCCTTCTCTTTCCATGGATTCTGTGAGTTTTACTTGTTGTGTGATGAGGCTCGTATTGCTGTCGGTGTGCTGAGAAAGGGACCTTCTCCCTCCTCTGCTGTAGGACGTGAATAAGAGCAAATCTGACTTGGGCTGCTGAGAGTTTGAATGCATATGTGGACTGTTGGCTTCCTAGTTGCTGGAAGATTGTAGCAGACTCAGACCTACCAAAGAGGACTGCTGGGTCTGCCAGATCTCTACAGGCTGGAGGGGTGACCTCCTTGCAGTCAGCCACTGCCTCCCAGCTTTGTCCGTGTTCCTGTCCTTGGCAAAGTAAATTAACTGTCTGACTCAGTCTGAAGTGAATTAAGGAGCACTCGTAAGATTTTCTTCTTGCAGTCAAGCTGGAGGTGTTACAAGGTCTGACAGAGCTGTGCTAATAGCTGAGCAGCAGTACCGAAATTAGCATTGGTGATCGCACTGCAAAACTAACCTCCAGCAGTGGAGGTGTGGCCTTTATTTCAGCATTTCTACTTCTAGTGTTTCTTTCCTGTAATGTGTGTTTGTGTGCAGATGCAGGTCAAACCCCATCTGTCTGGGAGCTGCGTGAGGCACACCGATACCTAGTGTTGGGGCTGAGCTCTGCTTCCGGAGCCATTGCCTGTGAGTGAGGCAGGAGTAAGCAAACACGTGTTAGTTGTGGAGTAATCTGTTTTCAGTGGAGCTTCCTGGTACAGCTTACAAAAGCCACAAGATTTAAAAAAAAAAATATTAAACTCACTGACATGGAGCAGGAGCTTTTGATGCAGCTGTATCCGCATGTACGTCTGCTGGAAGTGAGTCATATTCTTACAAAATCAGCAGCTGAAGAATTTGTGACTTCTATGACAATTCCCATTTTGGGTTAAGTCAGATCTCTTCCTCTCTCTAGGCTTTTCTCAGGCATCAGGAATGTCTTCTGAGCCAACTTCATCCACCTCTCAGCAGTCCTCCACCTCTCCGCCCTCACCCAGTTCTCTCCATCTGCCTGAAAACCGCAGGGCGAGAGATCGCTCCCCGTCACCCATGAGAGGGTATCTCATCCCCAGTCCACTGCCCACCCGACGGACCAGGACGTTTTCAGCGTGAGTACTGGGAAACCTGCATTTCATAGACACAACCAAACAATTGCCTCTGGGCAGAATGTTCAGCCCCTGCCGAGGTGAAGGGAGCTGGGGGTGGGGGTGCGGCGGTTGTATCTGGAAGATGCTTTGGTATTTTGTGGTTATCTCTTCTCCAGTCAATTCTGATGCCATGAGACTTTTAGTCCAAATTGCCTGTAGTTTTTCAATGCTCTGTTTGCATAAAGGATGTTCAAAGTCTTTTCCACTCTTTAAGACAAGAATTTTACAGGGAGGCAAAATACACTTGAGATTTTTCAAAACAGAGTTTCTTGCCTGAAGCTTTGCTTCACCTCAGACACTGGGTTGTGGCTCTTGGGCCCAGTTCCTGTTGGTGTTTCTTCATCAGCTCCACCTCCTCCTTCAGCATGACCTCTCTTCTCACCACTCCTGAAGCATTGGGCCAGACCTCACTGGAGATTTTAGTTCTTTCACTCCTGACACCTGTGCTACCCTCAGGCAGGTTACATTTTAGGGATGGTCCATGACCTTGTCACTTTTCAGAGGGCTTGTTTCCTTTTCCTATTCAGCTTTCATTTCTTCATCTCAAGATTCGCAAATAGACCTGTAAAAGAATATGTTGGTTTTCAAGATATTAACCCTGATCTCTTTGATTCTCTAAGATTATATGAGGTTTTCCAAAAAATGAGATGAGGTTTGTTGCTATTTGTAGTGATTTGAGGTAGTGATGCTACAGCAGAGCTGGATTTCCCTGAGTCTTCCTGTGGCCCTGTGGTGCTCTGCAGGCTCCTGGGAGCCCCTCGCGTGAAGGGGACTTCTCCCATAGCGCAGCAGCAGAGGATGGTGTTGCAAGGTTTGACCACTGCAAAAAAATTCCTGGTGCCTGTGATGGGCCTCCCAGTGACCTGCGGAACTCAATGTGGGCTTCTTTGTTAATCTCGGTGACCTTTGAATCAGGGTCTGAGGGTATTAACGTGAAGCTGTGGTCAATCCATTGCGCTTCTGCCACAGTCTTGCAATTACTTCTGTGTTGGTGAGGTCTGGCAGTACTGAGTGAAACACTGTGGAAGTAAGATCTCAGACCCGCAGCTAGCCTGTTTTGTGCCGCTTAATCTAGTTGGCCTGCTTTTTCCTTTTTTTGCTTCTTGCAGTGTTACCCAGCTCTTTTCTTCAAGAGTTATCCATGTGGATTTAAATAGCATCGGTGTCAGTGATGCTTTGTATTATTACTTCTGTATTCAAAATGAAGTGAAAAAGAACAGCAGCAGAAGAAAAATTTATATGTTGTCAGTTCTAAAAGCCTTCAAATGCCCTAAACTTTGTAATGGAAGTAGATTGCTAAAAGGAGCATGATTGACTTGATAATTGGGATTGCCCTTGAAAAGCAATTCCAAGATAGCTTGCCTCAGTGCTGTGTTAATAATGAACTCTTTGTAATTCTTCTCAGCTGTTAATCCTAATCTGGTTCTTACAAAACTAAAGAATTTGTTACTTGGCTTCCACAGTTCTTTAATCATTAATTAGTATAGGAATCTTGCTGTATTTGTCTGCCTTGAAAATCAAAATAGCTCTAATTTTTATTTTTTTTTTTTTTTGGTGTCCTGTTTAGATGAGCTCTAGCTGAGCTCTCCCCCACAGTTGTATAGAAAAGATGAATATGACAGATAGTGGCTTATTATTCAGTGGGATTATTTAATTTTGATTCATTGCAAGTGTGAGACCTTATCCCCCCCCAGTACTTTATCTCCTTTAAAGATGCAATTGAACTTTAGTGACTTATTTAGAGCAGTGAGTGTTTTTCTGTGTAACAAGCACTTGTGGGGTCAGGTGCATCGACAGCTTTATAGAGCTGGAAATGAAGTGATTTAATGGAGATTTCTTTGTTTAACGGTTTCAACTGTATTTCTTTAGTGTTAGTTTGACTTAAGGAACAGACCTGTTACCACATTTTTTAAATGACTTTATTTAGACTTCAGTAAACTTCAAACATTTGGGAAAGTGATGTCAAAATTGGCATGATGCATGTAACCAAATGACAACACAATCTGTTACTGAATTTGAAGAATTGCACCAAAATCCTCTTCTAACTCGGATGCAACCTACTGGATAGTCATGGCATGGGAAGGTCCTGATCTAGTAACTCCCCTGTGTAAACCCCCTAAGATGTCTAAACCAGTTGGCTTCATTAATGAAAGTATTTGAGTGAGCTTGGAACCCTGGAAATTCAACTCGGCATATTTGATGGGGAAAAGGATTTAATCATGCAGTTTTCAGGATGGGTCATAGTTTGTGCAAGTTGTTTTTCTTAATGGCAGCAAGTCATCCTAAAGGATTGTCTTCACATCTGTCTCATTTTAAAATGAGTGGAGGAGGAGATCAGTCTTGAGTCTTGGTGTTTTGCATACCAGTTAGGCTTCATAGCCTGCTGGAGTCATTTGGAGGTGAAACACTGACTTCACTGGATCCTCATCTGGTAGGATAATGATAGAGATACATGCAGAAGGGTGTGTGTGTATGCATAGACATAATGTGTACACATTTATACATGTCTTTATGCACGGCATTCTCTCGATACTACATGCACACACTTACTGTTAAATTTGTGAAAGCACATACGACACATAGGTGCACACTGGTACTCCTGAACTCATGAAAGGTATAAGATGCTTACATTTAGTATAGCGTCTAAAAGAAAATTTGGCCGAGCGATACAGCAGATGTATTCAAGATGGGAACTGATGGACTATAATGCTAGCAAACATCTTCATCATCTTTATCTCCCTTAGAAAGGCTACAGGCAAAACATGTGCATTCTATGAAACTGAGTATTAAGCAGTTGCCACAGAGGAGTATGCTCACTGGGAGCGAGTATTTGGACCATTGTACCCATTAGTTTAGTGTGCTCTGGCTGACACACCTGGAAGCTGTCGCATCCATACTCAGCAATGAACCATTCTTTTTGTGCTCTCTTTTGCAGAACTGTGAGAGCATCGGAGGGTCCCATCTACAAAGGCGTCTGTAAATGCTTCTGTCGCTCCAAAGGCCATGGCTTCATTACCCCTGCAGATGGAGGGCCCGACATCTTTGTACACATCTCTGAGTAAGTTGTCTGGGTGGCTGAGGAAGGCTGGAGCTTTGGTTTGCCTTAATTACTGAACGCTTTTGACATTTCAGATACAAGAATGGTTTATAATCTGTCAACCTTACCTCAGCAAAGAGGGGTTATGCAGATGTTACTGGCAGCGATAGATTATGCTGTATTTTTCCTGTATTACTATAAATCTGAGTTAAAAACTAGAAGATGATCCTGTCAGATCTCTTAGAATAAGCTGTGCTGTTTCACCCAGATCCAGAAACTTGCATTTACCTGAAGCAAATTATCTGTGCAGTATCCAATTTTAATTTAAAGATTTATAACACTGAAAATTCACTACTTTTACTTTGCACTGCTTGTACCATTATTAAACTAAAGGTTAATTAGCTTTACTGATAAGAAAAGTCATACTTTATTACTTCCTTGAATTTATCTAGCTTCAGTTTTGAGCACTTTATAGCTAAAGTTTTCTCTGTTAAAGGGTTTGTTAGTACCTCCACTTTTTTGCCTTGAACACGCTGAGAACCATCACCTCTCAATCTACCTTTTGATAAACTAAACAGATCAAACTTTTCAAGTCTCTTGCTGAGAATTTTTTCTCCTGTCTAGAACAGTCTTTCCAGTCTCTTTTCTAAGTGTGCTGTAGAAGTTAAATGTAATTTTGAAACAATACACTGTAAACATACTTTCAGTATATGGAGATAAAATCTCCAGTCTCCTGCTCTGTTTCTCTTTCTGTACATCCCATAATCGCATTAGCCCTCTCATCGCCAGTCTTTTGCTTGGTTGCTTATCTGCTCTGACCTCGGCAGCCTTTGCAGCATCAGAGTTTGGTGCAGTCCCAGATCAGTCTGGCGTCCCTGATAGCAGTGTTTGCATTCCTTGTTCCTAGATGTATGACTTCATATTTGGTTATGCTGCAGCACATCCTACTTGAATAGACCCTGCCTGCCAAGGGATCCAGATCATGCTCCGTGACTGCACTGTCTTTGTTATTTAGTGCTTGGCTAATCTGCCAGGTTTAATAGACAGTTTTGTATTTGCTTCTAGATTGAGATGGTGGCCAGCATTGGGGCTGAAGCTGGTCTCTGAGGGCATGTATTAAGATTGCTCAGTGTTTATTCTCTGATAACCTCTTTTAGATCTATCGCCAGTTTTTAGTTTACATATTGTTTACAGTGGTGAAGCTGTATAATCCTTATTTGTTGTTTGAAGTGGTTATCCAGTGATAAGTCAACAAAAGCCTTACCAAAGGTATTCACTTTGCCGCAGCTATCTTTCCTGCTTGTGTGTGTAGCAGGTGTCCTTGGAGAAGGAGCATATTGGCCTTCTTCCAGTTTTCTGCAATGTTGCTGCATGATGGCACAGGACTCGTGGGTGCAAATAGGCTGAGTAGTCTGAGTTACGTGTTCAACCCAAGGAAATGTTTTTTTAATATCTTCTTTTTCTTGCATCTAATACAAATGCACAATTTCTCCTTATTTCCTGAATAACTTAAAAATAACATTTCTTTTATCACGATTTAAAAACTGTACTGTGAACGTCTCGTCTGACCTATACACTTACTGATCAGCAAGGGTTTAGTTAAAACAGCCCTCTCACAGAAACATGAATTCTCAGCGCTCTAATGAATTCTTTTTAAAGAACTGTCTATTTTCAGTCCTGGTTTTTTTCCCTCTACATTTTCCCTTCCAAATACTTCAGTAAAATTTTCTTCAGTTATGTGAAATTAACCCTTTTAAAACTTTAGACGTAACTTTTTGATTGGGGCTGCCCTTTGTTTGTCTGTACAAAATGGGAAGAAATCTGTCAGGTGTTCCCCAATTCTTATCCCATGACCTAATACATCTTTCTCTCTGCATCCAAACCTCAGTACTTAATTCTGGGTACACTAATTGCTCCTACCCTCAAGCGCCCTCCAATCAGCTCTAATTCTTAGAAACTCCAGTGATGTTTTTCTGTTTGCCCATTTAAGACTCTGATATGTCTCCTATACTGAAATCCTTCATGACATTGTGAAAAACATTTTTTGTCTGCTGTGATTTTGTTGGTCTGTGCGAGGGGCCCCCTCTCACAGGAGTCCCCTCTCATGGGCTGTGCTAGTTGGCATATCGATCCCATATGCTTTCAAAATGCTTTGACTGTGAGCCATCAATAAGCTATATTTGAGCAATTGTGCCCTGAATGTGGTGTGCCGCCCTCCCCTTTCTTCCACACACTCAACCTATCCTAAAACACTATTGAACGAGTCACCAAGGGTGTAAAAGCTCATGGGCAACCACACCTCTTGATGTATTTTTAGCATGTTTATTTTGCTGATGGCGCCCAGTTCTGTGCTTGCTTTCATCTCCACTCAGCCATACTCTCAGTCTGCCCCTGCATGGGAAAGCTGGAGCAGATAAGGGATGAGGCGGGGGGAGAGCCGCTGCGGGGGCAGGGGGTGACGGACTGTGGCCTGCTGAGATACAGTCTTCAGCCTGAGCTCTGGCTTCCCAGGTCTCAACTTAGTGACCTACATGCTGGACCAGGCTGCTTCTCTTCATTTTTGGTTACTTCATTTCAATCTCATGCTCACGCAGTTGGGAAACTGTCTCCGCATAGTCTTCCTGCAGTATGGCAACTCTCTTAAGTTTACTGTAGATGAGAAGATGGAGGGGACCTCCTCTACCCTGTCTGCTGCTGAAAGGCGCCTGTGCCTTTCTGGCAGATGCTTTACCCAACACACTCTTAACAATTCAAGTGCTGGGACCGGCTACCTCCCTGGGCGATTTCTTCCTGTAATTAACAGACTTGGCTCTTAATTGTTTCTGATATTAAACTGACATCTCCCTTGCCTTCAGTATGGCCCTTTAGTCCTTCCATCTCCACAGCAGGTGAATGATGCCTTTCCTCTTTAAGCCTATCATTTATGTGTTCAAAGACTGTTTTCCTTGCTCTTTCAGAAATATTTTAGCAAGGTTAGTTCATAGGAATTTTGTAGGACTGAAGGATGTGCTTTATGCAACTTTCTGGGCTCAATTCTGCTCATTTGAAGGCAACAGGATTTCCTTTCTATTGAACCAGGACTAGGCCACTGTTTTAAATGTTTCTTATGTAGGTACTGTCTCAGAACTTAAATGCAAAAATAGCTGATGTTTCTGCCTCAACTTGTTAGCGAAAAGTGCTATTATTGAAGCATTGAAAGTTTTAGCACATCGTGTTCTTTAATTACTCTGAGTGTATTTGAATTGTTGGAAACAGCTTTTAGTGCTAGAGGGTGATGGTATCACTGTCTTAATTCTGATGCAAGGCAGCACTGGAAAGATGAATTAATAATGCCTTTCATTTCAGTTTGTTTCACAGTGAGTTAGAAACATTGCTCTTTATTAATGGGAATTGCTTATTGCAGCAGCATTCTGTAACCATTACTGTGGCTCAGAGTACTCCATGACTCTGGTGTGCACAATGTGAGTTTTGAGATACTGCTGCTGTTTACTGCGTGATTCTTTTCTACCTATTTTGCTCAGTTACACTTGAATATGAGAGAGACAGCAATCTGTTCACTTTCTCAGTGTGGTATAGGCACCTACTTGTGAAATGAAAGAGGATTGTTTCTCCTGAATCAGTTCTTCCTGAAAGCTGGGATTTCAGGAGTGTGATTAAAATGGTGCAGCAGTTTGGATTCAGCAAGATAGAGACTGTTCCTCTGTGTTCATCACTAAGCTGTGATGATTAGTGGAGGTTTTGAGCATTGGGACCAGCTGCCTATCTGGCAGATTAATATGATTTTAAACATAAAACTTTAATTTGAGGAGTTAAATTTTTTTCTTCCCTAAGCTCTCGGGAGCTGCAAGGTTACACTTCAATGAAAATGTCTTCTGTAAAATGGGATGTCCGTTTCCCATAGCTTTCCATTTATTTTTGTAAGATAATAACACTTAGCATGGTGGTTCCATTTCCATGAGTGACCATTAGCCTAAAAATGGGGTCAAATATATGTGGCGTTCAAAAGCTTCTTCACTTAGCATCTGCAAAGCTTTAAATTTCAGTATCTGTGTGAGAGTTTAAGGTGAATGTGGGCATGTGGACATGTTTTATGAGTGGAACTTGCAGCAAAGCTATGTTACTGTGAAGTTGGACTTGTCAGGTGTGGGTAGGTATACAGTGTAAGAAATGCTAGTTTGAAATGCAGGTTTTAAAGGTGGTTTTTTTTTTCTGTGTGGCTTTATCTTTTTTAACAAGTGGCACTGAAGACTGCAGAGAAGATTTGGTTTGTGTCTTGGTAACACTTGTGTGGAGCCAGTTCTCCGTTTTAACTGATTAAGTACAAATGTATGCAGCGTGGAGTTCTCTGGAAATGCTGACACTGGTACGTGGTAGGGTTTCCTTTTGAGCTGTCCTCATGGGGCAGGTAGGGGCATGCTGGCAACTCTGGTGACGGACACTGCAGGTGGCGGCAGGGTCCTGACAGCGCTCATGGCACCTTCTTGGGTTGGTCTGTGGGTAAAGCATCTGCGGCTGAAATCCTGTACCACAATTGCAACACCATCTGTGGTCAAGATGGACAGATTAGAGCTAGCTCGCGCACACCGACGTGAGTGGCTGTGGCTGGGGGCTGTCGCAGTGAGGATGCCGTCACACTCCTGACACCCAGCCGAAGGCACCAGCCACAGGCTCACTACCGCTTTCTGCATTGCACACACTGTGAGTCCTGCTTCCTTGTGTTTATTTGAAACACTTCTCAAATTGGTGTAAACAATTGTACTAGGAAAATGTTATGGCTCATTGAATGTAGTGAGATTTTATTTTTCTCAGTTTAATACTTCGCCCTTCTCTAGAACAGAAAACAAAATGTGCTTGCTAGTAGTGAGTGTAAAACCCTAGCTGGCAAGCATGGGGATGGAGGAGTTGCTGAGAGAGTAATTCCAGATAATGTCTCTGGAAAACTGGGAGCAAAAGCAAATTCATTTGCCTGGAGTGAAATTTTTAAAAAGACCTTAATTATGTTTTTAATAGCGATGTGTACTGTTAATGCTTTCATTTCCACCAGCCTGTATCATGATCCACTGTCACCAAACTGATGGTGTTATTGTAGCATCAGTGCTGAGAACTGTATCCTCCTCGATATCTTACCTCCTCTGCTGTTGTTTCATAGCAAGGGTAAGTCAGCTCTCACAAGTATGAGCTGTTTTGGTTGTTACTGAAATGTAATGGCTCTGGTGGCTTCAGTTTCACGCTCTCGCCACTCTTTCTATAGATGTGACATGTTTCCAGAGAGCAGGCAGGGAATCCCTGCAGTGCTGGCTGTTGAGGTCCCCCGCCTTGTGCTGCGGGTGGCTGCCTGTACAGAGAGGTTCAGATCAGCTTGCCTTCTAAAGTGGGGTCCTGAGGGCACAGACCGAGGGGGATGGGGCAGGTGGGGTGTGGGTATCTGTAGTGGCAGATCAAATGATGTGCTTTAAAGCACTGCATAAGAATCCCGCTCTTCTGCTTTCCCAGTGTATTTGGGAGTGGGCACATGATGGATACTTGTTTACTCTCTGGGCTCTTGCATTTGTTTGGGATTTGGCCTGAAGCCTGTGTAGCTGCAAGGGCAAGGCAAGGAGGTAGTTCACCAGAGAGCAGTGACGAATGAATGACCACACTCTTGGGTTTTTTTTAAAAGATTTTATTTTGCAAAAGCAGCTGATCTAATGGAACAGAAAAAACATGCACAGTGCTTGTGGGTTTTCTGCAGTTTGTCAGTACTTGGCTCTGCAGGGGAGAATGCTGCATTGCAGAGGGGCCTTCATGCTGTCCTTCAGGCTGGGTTCCTGACCCCATGCTTAATGATGGCTTTGGAGAATTGACACTGTACCTCCCTCGGGATGTTGATACACAGCACCCTGGGGTCCCTGGAGTTTTCTGTGCTTTGCTTCTGCATTGTGTTGTGATCTCAGGAGATTATGCTTATAGTGCCTGTAACTCAGGAGTACTGAACAGAACAGAAGTGGTCTGAGTGGGCTCCCAGGTGGGGATACAATCCCATTCTGCTGTTGCATCTCAGTTTCTGACTATGCTGGAGATTTACTATCAGCCGCATCTTCCTGCAGAGAGGAACCCAGCTGTGTCCCTGCTGCTATCCTGTTGCATTGAGGAGCTGGCTTTGAGCTTTTCATGTCCATGGAGACATCATCTTTTCACGCTCCTTTCCTCTTATTTTCTGCCAGATCATTATGTTTAATGCAAAGCATTAATGCCACATCTCTTCTGTGATGCTGTTCTGGTAGAGTGTAACAATATGGGCTGATAATTATAAACAAACAGATGAATCTGAGCTGAGAGAACAAAACTTTCTGGCCTTTCTGCCTTTTCTGTGAACTAGCAGCAAAACAATTTCTGCTGGCTGCAACTGACTGCTCTAGGGCTGCCGGAAAGCCAAATCTGAGCTTTCTGATTTCCTTCAAAGTACGTAAAGCACTTGATGACTTACCTGCTTGGGCTGCACACTTCCTTCCTGACGTGCCCCCTTTCTGGTGCCTTGCTGCATCTGTTGAAGTGTCAGAAATAAGTAGATTATCTGGGGCGGGGAGGAGAGGCAGCAGAATACCAGATCTTAGCTGGGAGGCCTGCTGACAGGAGCAGGCATTGTCTGTACCTCTGACTGAGTCCACGTAGGCGTCCTTGGAAAGCTCTGCCTCTTGTGATCACCACTTTCTTCCTCATGGTGTGTGGTGCTCTGCCTGATGTTGAACTAGCTGCTGAAAGTGGATATAGAGCCATAACTATCCCTGAATGTGGGTTCAGAAACCACGACTAGGGATCTCAGTAGAGAACTGCACAAGAGGATACCACATCAGCTGTACTGGGAGGGAAGTGCAGCTTCTGTCCTAGACAAGGCAGCTCCTGGGAAGATCTCTTTGCAATGGCACAGAGACCAGGGCAATCCCGACCTTGGGTATTAACAGTTGGGATTCTTCGGTGTTTGGACCTCTTTCACACTTGTCTGTCCCAGTTAAGAGTGTGACTGGTGCATGAGAGGCAGTCCTGCTTCTGCTTTGCCTGCTGGTTGCTTGATAAGGTCATCGTTGGCTTTGCTGATGAATGTTGGAGCGGTCAGCTTACCTTGGGACTGCATGGGAGGGCATTCAGAATCAGTAACTCATCATCGTTAATTGCTCTGTCATGTCCTGCTGTTTAATAAAAATACGGGTTTCCTGGGAGGTGTATTGAGGTGTTAAATGAGCTTTAAGAAGCCCAGAAGATAATACAGCGCATTGCTCCATGGGAAGCGGCTAGGTGGTGTGATCCATGTCAGGCCTGTTGACCAACAAGGCTCTGAATTCACTGAAAACCCTTGTTCAAAAATGTTTCCATGTGACTTGGTCTTTATCCCAAGAGGTTTAACTAGGGCCCTGGAGTATGAATAGCGGCTGTGAGAAGGAAGAACTAGAACATTCCTTATTTAGGTAATTTCCTAATAACCTCCCCATTCCCTAAAAATAGTGCAGGATAAAATGCTCCACCATACCGGACTGGCACTGAGCTGGGAAATGGGAGTTGCTGGATAATCTAAAACTCACTCTGTTGTGTTTTCCTCCGACACTAACATCAGGAAAGCATTTCCTATTTTTAGCTTAATTTGTTGAAGTGTCTTAAAGTTCCTGGATACATAGTTATCCATTATTTTGAATAGAACATGCATACCAATCTCTCAAACAGCAGTGAAAATCTCCACCTTCCTCTAGATCAACATTTAATATATAGTTAGGGTAAAAGTAAAAAATGCAGATCAAAAAATACTTAATATATAACATCAAAAAAGTCTATGTTTAACTTCCTCTACCAAATTATCTAGGTAACTTATGTTGTATATAGAGTGGCTGTTGTAGGCTGAATCTGTTCCAAGATTTCTGTTTACTTTCTCTGATTTTTTTCTTGTTCATTTTCCTCCCAGTGCTTAAGGCAATTATTTCCTGATGGAGGATCTTTCCACAGATTCGTGTAGGGCTCTGTCTCCAGTGCCATACCATCTCATCGCCTTTCAAGTGCCATTATATTGTTCTTTCTTGACACCACCAGAAGTACTGCACAATCTGGATGTTGTTTGTTCTTGCTTCTAAGCATCACACAGTGATAACGATAGCGGAGTAAGTCTGCATCTATCCCAGAAGCTGCATTTGGTGGGCACTGTGCTGCGAACACTGTTCACAAACAGGTTTACTCAGGCTGCAAATGAAGACCTTCGTCCTCTTGCTTTTCATGTGCGCTGGGGGCAGTGAGTTAATAGTCTTGTATTTGGAAGGCACCAAGAATAACTGGTAATCAGAAGGCTGCAGGAAAGGAAAGAACATCTGACCTGTGGGACAGAAGTTTAAAGGCCAAACACAGAAAATGAAATTTGAGCTGTTTGTGCGCCCACAACCTTTTTACATGACTGTGCAAAAGACAAGCCTGGTCTTGATGAGGTAAGGTCACCTCAACAAGCAAGGAAAGAAATAAGATAAACTAGGGGATGAGAAGAAGCCACGTTGGGGTTGAATGAGGTTCTATCACAAGCTTCAGTCTCCTGTAATGTCAGTTTGGATAAGGAAAGAAACCAAGAAAGTATCTGATGCTGTCACCATAATACTTGGCCCTGTAAGGAGTGCTTTCTAGTAGAGAAAAGGGTACCTTTCTGGGTAATGCTTAGAGCTGTGCAGCTTTTGGGGCTAACAACATCTGTTTAGTAGAAGGAACGGGAATAATTAACTTCATGATTCACGCATAAGAAATTTGGGTCAGCAAATGTTTTGGTGTTTTCCTGTGCAGACCAGGGGCTGTAGTCAGTACCCCAAACAGTCCTCTAACAAGTGTTGAGGGATGCAGTGGCTTTCAGTGATAGCTGAGAGTGTGTCCTCTCCCTGAGTGCAGTTTGTTGTACATTACGCATACTGTTCTCTGTGAGTACAGATTTACTTGTTCTTAATTTCTTGGGAAAACGGGACCACTTTGGTTACAAGTATGCCTCCAACCCCTTTCTTAGCAGAACCCATCCTGGTATATATTCACATTTCAATTTTAAACCAAACTCACCTCAACAAAACACCCATCTTTTTTAGCGCTCAAGCTGTACTTCTTCCTCATTTGATTTTGAAGATTCAAGTGATACCTAATTTATCTCTGTTTTTCAGGAGCTTAAAACCCTGCCTTTGTGTATTGGCACATCTTTGTTGCTTCAGGAGACAGTGTGAATCCACTTTCATTCTCCGGTAACCACACCTACTGATATCTTTTGCAGATTTCAAATGTTTATTTTGCAAACTGCATCTCATCCTGTTTTACAGGAGCTTTTAAAGAACATGTAAGGTTCTTGTTTGTTAAAAAAAACCTTTCAGCCAAACATGAGGTCCCTTCCTGGGCAGGGCATCCATTTCATTTGATGCCTGCAAAGCAGTGACTCTGAGCTCACCGCTCACTGTGCATGTTCATCCTCTTGTTCAGGAATCGAAGGCAATGCCTGGGGCTGTGGAGTGGGCGGCTGTACTGTCAAGAGGAGATGCTGCTTTAGTTCCAGCCCCATGTAACTGCTCTGCGTGTGCTCCCTGAAACACTGTCCACAGCTGGTCCTGGTGCTTGAGGCCACATGAAGAAAACATGTTTCATTACGGCTTGTTCCAGTGGCTCAGCTGTACTTGAGTCAGTGTAGACGTTCTGCTTCAGCTCGTGTTGTCTACGTTCATTACCTCTGCGCTGGGAAATGTTTCTGCTCACTGTGTTCTGCTAGTGCCGTGTTCCTTCGTACGGATAAAATGTCTGTGCTGTATTGCCTTCCACTGAAAGATGCTACCTTGCTCACTGGGACTGACGTCCTGCATGGGTTGTGTTGTGAATTACTGCTCATGGCCATGTAGTTTTAGCACAATAGGAACAATTTCTTTGGCAACAGGCGATCATTCAAGAGATTCAAGTGGGAAAGATGATGTCATTTTTTTTACATGGCATTCCTATTTTCACTCGTGGTTTGACCCTCTCCTGTGTCTCTTCTTGGGTCTTCATGTCCACTTGTCAGGCTCTGAGACAGTGCAAGTAGCATCTTCTCATCCTTGCTTGAAATCCTCAGTTTCAAAGTCAGGGTAAACTGCAGATTTGGTGGCAAATTCCTTTGGCAGTAAAAAAGGTTAACTAATCTCTGCTCCTGAAAGGACAGTAAGTATTGGGTGTGCAACCCCTTCACACCTGAAGAAATCTTAAACCTGTTAGAAATGGGGGAAGTGGGGTATAAATGAAGGCAGTAACTGAACAGGACAGCCACAGCAGGAGTCTAGATGTGGGAGGCTGAACATGGTCTGTCCAGTGTGATACAGGGCTGGACTGACAGGTTGGCCTGGAGGCTTTGGAAGTAAATAAAGGTCAGTCAGATCAGCCTGCGTGGGGAGGAAAGGGCTGTCAGGTCTGATGAAGGAGGATTTATGACTTTTCTGTAAGTAATTTTTCTCCCTTCAATTTAATGCCATTTTCCCAGGCACTGCTCCGAAGAGTTCAGCTTAGGACATGCCCTCTTGGGTCTGATTCACACAGTCACAGGCAGCTCTGGAACAGGGGTTTAGCCCAGGGAAATAAAGTCTGAAGGACGTGTATTTCAAGCCATTGGGAATGCCTTTAACTCCTAATAGCAGGTTTTAGATCCATATTTAGATACAGGAACATTTTCAATATCATGTTGATACAATCAGTTAGCAAACAGCGACTTTTCTTCTGTATTTTCCTCGGGAGAAGTTATAATGTATGGGTCAGTTTTAGCTTCCCTTGTACATGCCTGCTTACCCTGTCTCATCCCCGAGTACAAGCTGCTTCTGCTCAGCCACAGCCCGATGCACCAGCTCCCTGAGCAGCAGTCGTGACACGCAAGTCGGAGGGGAGCAGAAGCTGAGGCAGCCCTTAAAGGGGGAAGGGTGGGGGAGAGGCAGTGCAGGAGATTAAGCCGAAGAAGTTTTGCGGAACTGCGGGGAGAAGCAAAATCTGATATGAAGTTAAAACTGGCAGTAAGGACCAGTATATTTACCTACTATCAGTCTTGACAGTCTTTCCTGCAATAGAAAAGCCATAAGAATAATGGGTCACAAGACAAGAGTAGATACGAAGGGCACTGCTAAAATCTTAGATCCCTGCAATTAACAGCAACATTTGTGGGGTAAAATTCCTGGATGGTGTGAGTATGTTCCCAGTATGCTCTCAGTGAAGGTAAATAACAAACGCAATGGTGCGTGCCAAGTTTCTGACCTAGAAGACTACTTTTTTTTTTTTTCCTATGAACCGAAATCTTGCCCCCATTGTAATATGAGTACCCAGACAAGTCATACCAATTAGGCATCGAGTAGAATTTGTAATTAGTGTTTATCTGTTCACAAATACAAATGTTGCTGAGAAAGACTGGAAAAACCCTCAGACAACAAGAAAACTAGAGCCTAGGTTGTCAGAGAAGGGGAACCTGAGCATGGGATTGTGTTGGTATGTTTAAAGAAAGGTGAAGTAGCATCCTTTCTGCTGTCAGAGAATCATGGTAACGCAGGTTGAAAGGCATCTCTGCCTGTCTTCATTGGCGCATGCTGGGATTTTTATTAAAAAGCTCTGATCTTGAGCGCAGTGGTAAAGGCAAGAAAGGCTGTTACCCTTTGCAGTTCTGTCTTTCATCGGTATATCATTTTGAAGAGAAGGTGACAGCCCTTTTGCCATTTCCCACTGTTTCCAGATAAGGACTTGCATGCAGTAACAAATGCACTGTGTGAGTCCTCCAGCATCCCACATCACTGTGCTGGCAGAGGCTAGGTAGGAGTGAGTGACTCTTGGAAATATTCCTAAGTGCTGGATGCTGGAGGAGAGTTTCTGCCGTGTAACGTGTCAGGTTCACAGAACTCTCTTTTTTCACAGCAAGTAATTTTGAAATATTTGACACCGTGTCTTACTTGGGTGCGTTTGGTTTTTTTTCATGTCACAGACAAACTGTGTTATGGTGGAGTAATCTAAAGGTAAAATCAATGACTGGCATGGTACAGTCCTTCTTTAAAAAAAGAGGCAACCCCCCGCCCCCAAACTTCCAAAGGTTAAGTGAGAGGAGGAAAAAAATTGTCAACTTCCTATAGTTTAAAAAACCAAACCCCCAAAGGAAGTGCCAAACGGTGTCAGCCCTGCCCTCTAGTGCTGCCAGCGAGTAAGAGGTGGTTGCTTGGTTCACGGCAACGTTGTCCAAGGACGGGCTCACCTGATTATTTTTTAAGGCATATTAGAGTGTGGGGGTTTTTGTGTGGGTTTATTTGTTGGTTGGTTGGTTTTAGGGTGGTGGTGGTGGTGTTTATAGTGTTTTCATAGGATTTTGCTGCAAGACAACCAAAATCAACCTCTGTCTTTGGTGGATCATGGACTCTATAAAAAAACCTGAAGTATCTTGAGCACCTGAGATAATGATTATGATAAAAATTCAAATAAGCTGCGAAAGAGTAAGAGCGTTTGTGTGATTTATGACTAACTGAAGCTTCCCCTCCACAGTATCGAAGGCGAGTATGTTCCTGTGGCAGGCGACGAGGTCACCTACAAGATGTGCACCATCCCTCCAAAGAACGAGAAGCTTCAGGCGGTGGAGGTGGTGATTACCCATCTAGCTCCGGGAACCAAGCACGAGACCTGGTCAGGGCACGTCGTCAGCTCCTGAGGCGTCCCAGAGGGAGCGCGGCTGCTGCCTGCATGGTCACTGCTCAACGACTGACTGCGGGGACCTGTGCTAAGAATATTCTACGTATTGTGCGAGAGGAAATACTGCATTGTCAATAAAGCAGAAGCAGGCCAAAATTACCATTTTTACAGCTGGCCTGAAAAAAAAAAAAAGGCAATTCAAATGCTAATGACAAAAATCTAGCATAATGTGTTTATAAAACCCATATTTTAAAGAGACCTAGCTTGTGTGCTTGGTGGAGGAGGCGAGGTTTGGTTTTTCTTTTATCTTGTGAACTGATTCCAGGAAATGCCCAGGGGAATTGGGGAGAGGTTTGAAAGAGGGCTCTTCTAGCGCAGACGGCTGTAGCAGAGGCACGACTCCGAGGCCCTGGAGGTGTGTGAGCGCTGTGTTCCCTTGAGCTGCTCTGCTGTAAGGGTTGGAGTACACTTAATGCCGGTAACAGTGCCTGAATGCCTTGGCTTGAGAGAGAGAGAGGTGTTCGTTGCTGCGATTATTTTTTTTTTTCTTTCCTTGTGGAAATAAGTTCACAAACAGAGCAGCTGCCACAGGGTGGAAAATCTCCATCTGGTGGTTACGCTCTGATGGCCACGACTGGGTGCCCTTCAGGTGTGCTGTTTGCAAATGGCACGTCTGCGTATGTGTTCAATATTGTGGTTTTAAAGCCTGGATTGTTTGTGAATTTACTTAGGTGCCTTGATGGTTGATTAGCAACAGATTTTATAGGCCAGTATTTACAAATAAATAAATAAATAAAAAACCAAACAAAAACCAAAATTAAAAAAAATTTCCTTCAAGGTAAGTGGTAGAAAGCTATAGAGTAGTGGATACTTCATAGCCTCTGTGTCTGAATTTAGACAATCTGAAGATTACCTTCTTGATTGCATACAGTTGAATGTCCGCCATGGTATTCCACTGGGCAGGCAGAATAACTGTACTTCTGAAAAGCAAGTTATATGCTGTTCATCAGATGACCATGTATAAAATACTGTGCAAGTTACTTAACAGGCTCAGCTGACTCAGCAAAGTAGAATCTGCAGCTGTTTCCCTGGAAAACTTGCTTGGTAGGATGTGATATGGTCACCCTTGCCCTGACTCTTCTCTGCCTGCAAGATTTCTTGTAGTTGTAGTGCAACTAAATTGGGTCTGTTCCTATTTTCCTTCCACATCTTTTTTTTAAATGAAGCATTTTTCTCTATTATGTTCCTAACAGTGGATTTTTATTGACTTTGCAAATAAAAACAATAAAAAAGATGGCATGATATTCTTCTGTTAGTTGTGTGAAACAGTATAACTGCAGTTGCCTATTTGCAGTTTTAACAGTAGGTGCTCGCCGTCGTGAAATGTCTTAAGACTCTTTCACAGCAGATGATGTGTTCTGAGGTCTGACCTGGGGAGAGCACAGATGTATGGAGGTTAGTAACTGCTGTGATGGATTGTTTTACCTTAGCTCTGCCTGTATTACACTATCGTGTATGATCATGACCAGCCTGTAGTGGGGTTTTGTTTGTTTCTTATTAACTGTAAGACTTAGTAGTGGTGGATTTAACACTATCCAGCTTGTTGGAATATCAGACTGCTTCCTTTACAATAAATGTGACCATTATAATGCTTTAACTTATGTCCTCAGTCTGCTGTCTGCATAGTTGGCATTGAAGATGATTAGCATTAAAGACAGAAGAGAGTGCAAGTGCCTGCATATGTACACCTGTATGGGGATATTTAAAAGTTTTTTAAAAAGTGTTGTAATAGCAACTGACTGGCATTACCATATCAATTAGGGAGTAATTTAGCAAGTTTTCTAGCTGTGTAATAGGTTACTGTATAATATATACTACTACTTCTGTAAACATATTTATTTTCATTGTATAATATTGAAGATATGTAAATATTTATGTAATTATGTAAAAATTTGTAAATATATGTAAATGTAACATTAGCTATTATTTATGTTAACATGTAGGGGGGGACAGGGAGGTATAGCATAGCCTGGTCATTTCAGCTGAAACTTGGGGGAGGAAGGCCAGAACATTTCAGAAGGCGCTCCCAAGACAGGGCAGCCAGTATTCAAAAATGCTGCAGCAAAGCTTTAGCAGAGCTTCAGGGGATGGGACCCAAGCAGGGGCTGCCAAAGGCAGGAACCATTGTGCCCACCCTGTTTATTTAAATTCACACTAGATAAAGTAAGATGGAAGCAAGGAACGAGGCATCGTGGGTTGCTTTGCTTTGTTTTCTGTTTTTTCTCCCCTCAGAGAGACAGAATGTTTGCTTCTCATCTGCTGGCACAAGAGGCAGAAGATAAACCATAGCTATTGGCAATGGCTGTGCAAGACTGACTCACAAGCTTTTAAGATGTGAACATATGCAGGTATGTGCACACAGATGATTGTACTTGAGGCTGAAAACGAATCTGGGTTTGGTCCTGCCCAGGATGTTTTGCATTGGTAACTTTCTGCAAATACAGGAAACAATGGTGCAGTAAAGTAACCAAATAATCAGATGTATCACCTGCGTGTACACACAAAGCAGCAGCCATTAGAATCTGGCCATCTTTATCTGGCCATCTTTAAAGAGTCTTCCTGTGCTACCAATGGTTCTGGTCCAAAAGTCTGCTCCCATTAAAATGGTTGAGGCTGACTTACTTACCCTATGGAAGCAGGCAAATAAGAAGGGTGTTAGAAAACAATAGTTCTGATGCTTGAGGGCACTGCAGCTTCCCCTCCTTTTTTATAAGCCCTCTGGGGGATTTTGGTTTGTACACAAATATTGTAGTCTCCCCTTTTTTTTACTGGGTAAGTATCACATAAACTTGGAATTGGAAAGATTCAGGTCACTCATTTCTTCGTACAGACAGGCAGCATACAACAGGTCTGCTTTACATATTTTATTTGCCAGAATGACAAATTGAAATAATAGTAATTTTTCATGATAAAATGAGATTTTTATTCTCCTTTACTAAATTAAACTGTTCATACACAAGATTACTTTCCTAATGCCAGATGAGAAAAGTAGTATTAACAGTTACAGTGATTGTCATGCTTCAACTTGAATTTTAATAGAAACATAGTTTAGGTCATTCTTAGTACTAAAATCTCATCTACCCTTAATGTCTTACCAGGAAAATCAGAAATGTCATTAGTGACAGAAATACATTACTGTGCCCCAAGTTGTTTTAATTAATTTTTGTAAATTTTTAATTTTTTAAGATTTAAAAACGGTCTGCAGAAAGCATAGGTACCGTGAACTGTACTGTACGTTGGCACCACAACTGTACTGAGGAGGTAACTTTTAGCACTCAGCCTTTCCGGTGGTGGTGGTGGTAGTCTCGCTCCACCTTCTGACCAGGCACTGGAACATGTGTGAGGTCAGGGACTTCGGGATCAGTTATTTCTTCCCACCCCCAGAAAGAAAGAAAACCTGTCTCTTTTACTCATCTTCCAGTTTTAAACAAGAAAATCCCAGCTTGTTATAATTCATGTCTTTATAGCACAAAGTAGTATTTTAAAAAAACAGCTCTAAAATGTTCATCTTTTAAATAGCAGCTTCAAAATAAAAACTAGGGATAAAGCCTTGCAGGCCAATTTTGAGACCATAAATCAACTGTAGGCAGATTATCTTCCCCCTCCCCTCCTCCCTAAGATGTAAATAATTAGCTGAGGAAGTGTACTAATGACTTAACAAACAAAAAACCACAACCAATCAAAAAGAAAAGTACTTGTGCAAATAGTGAAAGAATGGTGCTAAATGAGCTCTGCTGTATTCCACCAGTCAGCAGGGTTCTCTTGAATTAAAACATTTCCCTGCAGTAACAACTGACATGCAAAGCACTTGCTATTTATGACCAATTACAAAAAACAATACGGAATGAAAGAAGATGTTTTGAGTTATTAAGCTGTCTTAACTGTTTTGTAAATGTGAATTCTAGAAGTCCTTTATTTAAAAAATAGCTCTTCACAGATTCTTCTCGTGTCCTGTGGGGATGTGACGCTGTGGCCTTCTGTTCTGGAGTCTGTGAAAATTTCATAGTCATTCCCTCCCTGAAAACAGAAGAGGAAAAAAGCAGAAGAGGATTTAATTTTATTTAACTTAATGTATAGTCACGGTCTTGAGGTGAAAAAGGGACATACAAAGGAAATTATGGAAAGAAGGGACTTTTTACAAGGGCATATAGTGATAGGACAAGGGGCAATGGCTTTAAACTGGAAAAGGGAAGATCTAGATGAGATATTAGGAAGAAATTCTTCACGGTGAGGGTGGTGAGGCAGTGGCACAGGTTGCCCAGAGAAGCTGTGGCTGCCCCATCCCTGGAAGTGTTCAAGGCCAGGTCGGATGGGGCTTTGAGCAACCTGGTCTGGCGGAAGGTGTCCCTGCCCAGGGCAGGGGGGTTGGGACTGGATGGTCTTTAAGGTCCCTTCCAACCCAAACCATTCTCTGATAACATAGTCATGTCTGAGATGTCTTCCAGAAAGCTAAAAAACTGCAAACCACCATTTTGAGATTTTGCATAATGTGTTTATAGCACATCTGTGCTGAAACTTCTGCTGACCACCACAAACACTTGCACGAGAACTTCCTGACCTGCAACGTTAGCATTGGTAATGAAAGAGCAGAACTCTCAGTAAGTTTAGCCATGTTTTTAGTTTTGTATAGCAACTCAGTATTGACTTTTTAAAACTGTTCATTTGTTAATATTAGGGTTACAGAACACTGTACCAGCATGTGGTATTTGTAACTTATTTGCATTATCCTCTTCCTTCCAGCTTGGTTTTCTTTCCTTTTAGTTAAATCATTGTTAAGACTGCTGATCCTTTGCTATTGCAGTAGTGTTTTGGCCTTGCTAGCTACTGGTTCGATGTGACATTTGTAACTGGTTTCCAATCCCAGGAGAGCAATGAAAGATCCTTTCACAGCTGGCTCAGGGAACAAAGGCACTGCCACCTGCATAAGCAGAGATCCCTGAAAGCCGCAGATTCATGCACTACAGGAAACAGTTACCTAATTTTTGCAGGGTGTTTGCCATGCTGGTTTCGAGCAAGTCAGCAGCAACTCTTGCTACTTCAAAACTCTGAAAATGCTGCACTGCCAATTACAGGGTCTAAAATCAACTGTCCATAAACTATGCCAGAGGGACAGGTGATTACTTTTGCAGCTGGTGTCAAGGGCTGGGGCGGGGCGGGGAACCAACTTTAATTTTGAGCTCGTCTTTTTCTGATAAAACTTGGCCTTTTTAAGTTTATAAAGCTATAAAGTTCCTTAGTTATGAAACTGTAAGTTCTTGTAAAACTAAGCCTTTTCTTATAAAACTTAGCCTGACGCTGTCCCTTGGCCATGTTCAGACAGCTTTAATTTTATCCAAGTCCTTGTGCTTACCGTTGCCCTCGCTAGCTCTACTCAGGTCTCTGCTCAGTGTTTTCAAAAGCCTCTGAATCACCCTGCAGAGTTGTTTAGCTTTGCCCAATGACTAGGGACAAGGATTATGTATAATTTCAGTTCCTCAGGGTGGAGACAGGGTGGTTAGCAAAGGAAGAGTATTAAGATCAATGGAAAATAAATATATTTAATAAACACCAGCCAACAAGAAGCATCAATCTACAATAACCAAACAGGATAATCAGTTTTACACAGTCATGTCATGTAGGTTTTTAACATCATTACAGAAGTTCAATTTAAAAACATACTCCGTTTCTGTCAAGAACACTGTGTTCACTTCAGGGAACAGAAGAAAAATCTATGCTCACGGCTATCTCCCAGCATGATGCTGACCAGTAATGCACAGCCAGTTAAACACAGACACGTATTTATATTCTGACTTCAGTTCTTGTCAGGCATACAGCAGCTGGTTAGAACCTACAGTGCTTGTGGTTTCTAATAGCAGCTCTGAAATGTATATTCAAAACAATATACTCACTGGCATAGTCTTATCTCCAAAGAAATAAATAGTCTTGTATCCGTCATCAGCAATGATTCCTAAGCAGTACCTCTTATCCCAGCCATCTGGGAACACATCGAAGCTTATTTGGCCTCCTAGGACAGACACAAACCAAGCAAACTTTTATTATAAGAACACATTTCTGAGAGGAGAGTAAGTAAGAAAACATAAACTGGATAAGATTTTTGGTAGAGGGAGCTTTGCAGAAGTCACAGAAATGTTATGAAACCCTGGAGTTAAGTCTTACAAGTACAGAAAGTGTTTTATAGGGTATCAGTTATTACAGTTGTGATTTACAGATTATTACTATTTACCCATTAAACAAATATGAAAGTCTTAGCATGTTCCTAAACACTCACTGCTCTCAAATGGAACCTTTTCTTTAAAAATTACATGTAATTTTTCAGTTTTAGAAAGAAACTACATGAATGAATACAGCCATTGGTCTACGTACAGCCATAAAGTCTTAGGCAAAAGACTTCGTTTTAACAGAAAGTCTTAACTTAGTAAAGTAAAGTAAAGCTATAAAGTTCCTTGTAACTTAGTTATGAAACTGTAAGTTCTTATAAAACTAGTCTTAACTTAGTCTTATAAAGACTAAGCTTTCAGAATAGAAAAAGGAGGAAATCGGCCTTTTTAACACAGCCTAACGGGACAACAACTGTTCCAGCTCCAAGTCCTTGGACTTGACCAATACATAAACATGCGATTCCCAGTTGAAGCGCATGTCAAAAAGGTATTTACAACATGCTTTAGGAGAGCTATATTACAGTTCATTCCTGCCTTAAGTGTTTCAATACCACAGCACTAATGGCAACCATACTTTTTCATCACTCGGAAAAGTAACATAAAGGCAAGAATGTGGTAATATATTGAGGGAGAAGGGAAAAAAGAAAAAATGAATGGAAAATCAATTCCCCTTTATTATCGCTTTTCTCTTTAAGCTTGCACTTGCTTTTGGATTTTCTTTCCTTCCTCCCACACAATGCAGCTACAGAGCTGAAGAACCAAAGGCTACTGGAACAGTACTAATGTAGTATTTCTGATCAAAACTGATTCGCAGAAACAACTCTGACTAATCAGAAGCATGTAATATGTTTCAAAATGAGCAGAACCAGTCACACAACTGACATTAAAAGACAATGAACTGATGATAAACAATGAAGTTCTCTTTGTTGATGGATTTCAATTAAAATGTACCAAATGAAAGCCTAAGAGGAAAAAGAGGCTTAGTCTTGCACGCAATGCCTGCAACCACCCCCAGAGAGATAACTGTCACACAAATGAGATAGGGTATGTCATAGCCATAAGAGGATATGACTTAAGTGAAATTTAAATTAAATGTTGTTTTAAATGAAATTCTTTCAATGTGATACCTATGGAAAATGTGAGGCCTTTTCCTGCAAATTCTCTTCGTAAATCAGCTACAAATTTCTCTCTTATGTGTTCCTTCTGTTAAAAAAAACAAAAAGCAAAACCAAACATCAGTTACATGCTGTGCTAATTCATCAATAAAAAGATAACCCAAAACCCCACCCCAAACATATCCAAAGGTCTGAGTACCAGGACTAGCGTGATATAGCCACATTTTATTATTACTGAAAACATGCTGAGAATATTTCCACTTTAATCTGTTACCAACTTGTAAAAAATGAGAGCAAAACTTCACATACATGCTGTGACACTTGGCTTTTCTATCTGAAAATCTTACAATACTAAGGAAGTATGCTTCAATTCCCAGACAAATTAAATTTTAAAAATGGGGAAACTGAGGCACAGGAAGTGTCTCAAAACTACTACTAATCTTCTGATGCCATATACTCCAAAAAGGGTATTTTCAGAATGCCTTGGGTTTAGGTATCTTTCAGTATTCATGAGTCACAAGCAAAGACTGCTTTTGAGGAATTAAGATTTCACTTTTTGTATCGGGTCAGAATCAGTTGTTACGGTGTAGCAGGGAGCAGAACTCTGATATCATGGCTTAGATTAATTTCAGCATCGCACAGTTAGCGCTGTACAAAGGAAAATAAACGGTGAATAGTTTGACCTCAGCTTTTAAATTCTGCTTTAAAAGGCTTTAAAGAGTTGACAAGAAAAGGGAGAGTTTTATTGATTTGAATGGATATAGGCTGGCTATATCCCGATACATACTAAAGAGCACTCCAAATAAGTATGGTTTTATCTATGACAGGGTTTTTCAGGAATCCTGTGTGTTGAGGTAGGATGTTCGGTACTCTGGATATAGGGTTAAAAGAAACATGAGCCAAACCCACCCCTTCTGCAAGTAATCATTGTTAACTATTCCAACAAAACAGCTATTGTATATTTCCTGAAGTCTGAATGAAGAAGTTAGTTAAACCACATGGAAGGGATTAAAATGAAAAAAATTGCACAAAGTATAAAAGCTTTTTAAAAATCATAACCTGGCCATAACTGCCTCTTCCAAAAGAGCTGGATATTTTTCAAGAGTTGTAACTCACTTTATCAAGTTCATAGAACTCAACTCGTTCTTCCTGGCTGCAGCTTCTTCCAATGGGGGACACATTTAACATCCCGTTTCGGAACTCAATAAAAGTGCCCCTGAGAAAGAATTAACAAGACAGAAAGTAGATGAAAAATTACTCAAAATACTGACTACCACGATGAACTTTCATTTAATTCTGAAGAGAATGGGAATCAGATGTCTTCTTCAGCCTCTCATTGTATGCCTGAGAAACCAAACATGTAGGAACCAATACCTCTGGTATCAAGGAGTCTTGGAGTTTTATTTGAATCTGGCAACCTCAACATCATCCTTACTGACTTTTAAAAGTATGAGTGGAGCATCCTGTCAACTCGATTCGCAGACTCTGACAGGCCAGTCTGTCAGCGTTGGAGTGAAGCGGCAAAGTTTAGAGCAATCTTGGCAGTGTTTCTAGCTAGCCTCGCATGTGGTACATAGTAATGTCTTGAGCAGCTGCGCCCTCGCGTGTCACATAGAACTGATCTTACTGAATGCTCCTGATCTCTGGAAAACATTATGCTGCTGAATTCCAAACACGTCAAGGAAATAACTCCTACTTCAAAACTGAACTTCCTTCCCTCTTACATAAAAATGCTGAATCAGTATTTCAAATCCTGTGCTTCAGCTGGGAACTTGTCTTTGTATGCATGGATTGAGCTCTGTTTCACATATACAGTGTGCCTAAACCACAAATTATTCATTTTTTGCTGAGCAGCCTGCTTTACGTATTGATGCTCAACACTGTAACATGGCAAATACGGTGACACTGAGATGCATGTATGCACGTACCTTTTCTTTGGCAGTTTAATCTTCGCAATATAACTCAGGCAGTAGTTGATTAGATCCTGAAGTATGTCCTCACCGAGGTGACCCTGAATGTTCTAACAAAATAAATACCATTCAACCAAGGGTCCAGAATTTGAGATTCTAAAAAAAAGTCACACGGACACCCCAGACAGTGGATGATCAGGCATGGTTAATACCACAAAGAAACATGCCTTCAGTAAGTAACTCTCAGTTGATGCATACACGGTCCTAACTAAAGGCTCTCGCATTTCTTTTTGTTTACTTTGGGTTTTTTTAAACCATAACACCAAACTCTCATTTAATATGCTCCCTACTAGTACCTGCTTTAGAATTGTGGGCCAAAGACAGCAGACCTAAATAAAAAGTTGCAGTTAATGTCTACTGTTAATTTATCTACTGTTAATCTACTACTGCCAAGCTACAGTAGTAGATCGTTACTGCAGTAATTGGAAAACACTGCTCAAGTCAGCAGTTTCAGCCAGGATCTCTTTTAAATTTTTAATCTCCATTACTTATGTTGAACCGATGAAAGTGATGACAGTATCTGGAATCAGATGTACATTTATATTAATTTAGAGTATTTACCTTCTAGCTTATGCAACATATCAGAATGTGCACTCTGAATTAATACTAAAAAGCAACTACAAGAGATCTACAAGAAATGTTCTGAATCCTAAGGCCAAACAGACATCAGCTATGAAATGCCGTATTCCATAGGACCTGCAGGAGCAGAGGGCTTGGCCGCATTTCCTATGGATAAACTGACGGGAAGGCTTTTCCAGGATTTTCACTGTCCTTATTCGATCAGACGCTCCAGGCTCCAATAGCTTTTGGTTTGGAGAATACCCCAAAGAATAAAGCTTAAGGTGCAGATTGTCATTACATGAATCAGAGCGCCAAACGAATGCTCTGTTACAGAAATAACACGGGACAACAGCAGCAATTTCGGTCTCAGTTAGAAGGGAGATTACAGAGGACTGCACTGTAGCAAGAAAGCAAAATCTTGTTTAGAAAATTTCTCATTACTGGAAGTTTCACAATTACCTGCTTGCTCAAGAATTTCCCATCTTTGTATGCTACAAGACCATTTTCTGGAAAAACGTAGTCAAATTTTTCAACCACTACAACCAAACAAAGAGACAGGAACTTATAATTTCCCCTGTATGTCTGACGCAGAACTGTCTTACACAGTAAATAGGTTAAAATACAGCAAACATTAGATCACAAAGCATGAAAGATTCAGCAGCATAACATTGAGCACAAGATCAAAGCCACTTTCTTTTCTCTCCAAGATTAGCACACACCTCAAATCACATGAAGTCTTTCAGTTAAGTTACCTCTGTTTTTGCTTAAAGGCTCTTCCTCTCCTGCAAACACGTCTCTCTTACATTAAATGTAAGGAAGTGACTGAACACCTAATATTACAAAAACCCGGCGGGCAGCCTGGCTAGAGAGCAAATCCAATACCACCATTTTAGGTTTGTTTTCTCAGCGTTACTAATCTACAGTAGATCTGAGAGTTGTGAGAATCTTATTACAACGCAAGAGGATATGGCTTACTGGAGATCACTTGTAAGCCAGATTCCGAGTTATTTGGGCATTACAGCAGGTTATCAGTGGCAGCAATTAAGTAAAGACCAATAAAGATAGTCTTCTATACAGAAAAGGAAATGCCTCTCAAAGGACTAAAGCAAGAGTCCATCTCCGCATCGTAACCCTGCAGTTAACCAAATCGGATCCCTCAGCGATGCGCTCGACAGCTCAGCAGCCTGCACGTGTGTATGTTACGTACGTAATTCTACTGTAAAACGGCAATGTTAAAATGCCCTCCTAAGGTACTGGCACAAAGTCTGGATTTCACCATTAGTAACAATCCCTTAATAAGATACCGAGCTATCTGTAAAATGCAAACGAAGGCTGCCGTTTCTAAATGCCTGTAAATAGCTCTCCACAGATTGAGGGCACCAAACAAAACCAGGAAGAAAGCTGAAAGCAAGAAAGGAGGAGAATGCATAGGGCTTAGCCTACATCTAACCTTCCCAACTTCCTTGTAAGCAATTCGGTGCAAGGGATTGCATCAGCCGCGACCCTTACCGTCATCGCCAAGCTGCTCCTTGATCTTTGCAAAATCTGAACCGCCCACGACTCCAACTTTCACCTTCTGACGCAACCTCTGCAGAAACGCGGCCATCTCTGCTGTGATTTTCTAGGTTCCAAAGTAAAATAATTCGGTTTGTCAGCATTCTTCCCATGAGACCAGCACCTCTATTTCGCCATAATTATTAAAACCCAGCAATACTGTGCAAACCTTTAAGAAAAAGGGAGGGCTTTTTTTTCTGGCCTTCAGTTTGCACTTCAAGCACCACGGACGCGGATACACGTTACGTTCCCTAAGGGCTAACAGCCCTTAAAGAAGAGCCCGAGCCCGTGCCCGTTCGCAGCCGAAAGGCCCTCCGTGCCAGGCCCGGGCGAACAAACCCCCCCGGCTGGGGGCCCGGCCCGCGGAGAGCCGTGCCTCAGCA
>NW_009606538.1:29562-36131 GCF_000690535.1 Cariama cristata | reverse complement strand
TATATACATATATATATATATATATCTCCAGAAAAGCACTCTAACTTTTACTTTTGCTTGTTAGTGGTCCTGTGCAGACTGATCAGCTCCCCAACAACTATGGAACCTGGTAAAAAAGCCCTGGAAGTTAAAATAATGGTAGAGTTGCTTATGCCCATCACTGAGGTCAAAAACATTTCTGTGCCTCACAGAACTACTGACTGATGGCAACACAACTTGCAGCTAACCATCCTTGAAACATTTACTGGGCTAAACTTTCAGCATAATGATTTTGTATGTGCATTAAACAAGATGTTGTAACAGTTCATCACAAGCTTCTTTCTGCTTCATAAAAGAATGTGAAACACAGGAAATGAGAAGTCAATCGCTTTTCTCTCCGTAGATGAATATGAGACTCCAAGGTTGTATAACAAATGCATTCCCCAGAAATCAGCATCTACAGATTCACGATTTGTGTATTCCCTGAAGTGGCAGAAAGGTATCATATATTTTGAGGTAACTTATATTGAATTTGGAAATCAGTCTAAAATGTGGCTATTAATAGGGACATCCAGACACTCACCTTCAGAAGGACTTCATGCTTCTGAATTTCTTCCTCAAATTCTCCCCACTTTCATCATTAAACACTGACTTTTTAACTGCGATTTATTATGAAATAAAAGCAGCTGTTGAGTGAAACAAGTTTTCCCTGAATGTCCATATTAACAACAAATCTCACTAGCTGGGACTGTTAAAAGATGCAGGTCTCACAAGGCTTTGCCACTTTAGAGGCAGTCAAACTGAAATTTTCAAAGTTCCCTAGTCCAGTAGCAGCCCCTGAGGCACTGGGAAACCCCCCTTTGGATGCTTCAGAATTCAGTGAACTGACACTGCAGCCGCAGAGTCACAGGCTACTGTGTCCAGACATTTGCTGGAAATTAGCATCACCACACGAAAGCACCACTCTCAGTTTCAGATTCAGGGAGCAATTTTAGAAATTAAGTAATTTTAAATCTATAGCAAGAGGTGCCCAATAAAAACTAAGCATGAGTTTATTATTACATGTTCAGAAGGGACTAATAAATGCTGAAGAATGTGACTGTTTTAAACAGGAACCTTCTGACACCAGATTAAAAAACCCAGAACTCAGCCCAACTCGCTGCCTGCAGTCTGGGACACACAGCCATGGCCAGCCTTGATGAATGCATTACCAGGAAAACACACTGGAGGTGGAAAGCTCTGAGCCTTTTGAGACCAAACTGCTCTATGTGTTGACAGACCTTTTCCATCCTGCAGATGTTCATGATAGACTCGGAGACACCACAGCAAACAAAGCAGAGGTTAATTTAGCCTTCAATGGGGAATGGCAGGTGGTTGCGTGAGGCAGAAAAAGCCATGTTTTTTATGAATGCTACAAAATGACAGAATCATAGAATTGTTTAGGTTGGAAAGGACCTTTAAGACCATTGCGTCCAACCATAAACCTAACACTGCAAAGTCCACCACTAAACCATGTCCCTAAGCACCACGTCTATGCATCTTTTTAATGCCTCCGGTGACGGTGACTCTACCACTTCCCTGGGCAGTCTGTTCCAATGCTTGACCACCCTTTCTGTGAAGAAATTCTTCCTAATACCCAATGTAAACCTTCCCTGATGCAACTTGAGGCCATTTCCTCTTGTCCTATCGCTAGTTAACGGGGAGAAGAGACCAACCCCCACCTCGCTACAACCTCCTTTCAGGTAGTTGTAGAGACCAATCACATCTCCCCTCAGCCTCCTCTTCTCCAGGCTAAACAACCCCAGCTCCCTCAGCCGCTCCCCATCAGACTTGTGCTCCAGGCCCTTCACCAGCTTCGTTGCCCTTCTCTGGACTCGCTCCAGCACCTCAATGTCTTTCTTGTAGTGAGGGGCCCAAAACTGAACACAGCACTCGAGGTGTGGCCTCACCAGTGCCCAGTACAGGGGGATGATCACTGCCCTGGTCCTGCTGGTCACACTGTTTCTGATACAGGCCAGGATGCTGTTGACCTTCTTGGCCACCTGGGCACACTGCGGGTTCATGTTCAGCCAGCTGTCGACCAACACGCCCAGGTCCTTTACTGCCAGGCAGCTTTTCAGCCACTCCTCCCCCAGCCTGTAGCCTTGTATGGGGTTGTTGTCACTCAGATGTTTGTAAGTGTAAAAATGTTTACACTTGGGTTCATGTGACAGTGATTTGAGAGTGACAGGAATAAGCAAAATAAAATCTCCTGAAAAACAGTTTGCTGAGATTTTGATGTGGGTCAGGAGAAAAGCTCCATATAGTGATACTATCAGCTTTTCAAAAAAGAAACAGATCTTCATCTCTATTTCATTCCAGAAGAAATAGGTAGCACACAGCAAACCACAGCTTAGTTCACCGTTACAAATTTTGAATTCCAGGTCTGTTGTCAACATTATCAGAGGAAAAAAATAATCCATGCTTAGAAAATCCATGGGATAAAACCTATTCTTCTTTTGTACGGAATGAGATTAACAACTCTCAGGAACTAAGCTATGTTTCTAAAAGGAAGAAACATGAAAAAGAACCCCCCTCCCCCATGTTCTCACCTCACTGAATCCCTCCCTCTCCAAAAGGTGACAATTACACATCAGAGTACAAGTTCAGGAACAGAAATCAAAGCACAGGCAGCTTCATTTCCACTGAGCTGCTGCATTTTGAAGCCTGTGGTTAGAACATTTTTTCCCAACACTGATTTTCTTCAGAAACTTCTGTGCAGAAAACACATGGCAAAACAGAAAATTCTCTTGTATGTATAATTCTTATTTGAAGAAAAAAATTATATAGTCCAAAGACAGGCTGCCAGGTAAATCTATATATTTTAATTGTGTGCATATATATATATTTTAAAGTTAACTTATTTAAAACATACATTCAGGGCTTTCCTTTCTCCTGGTTACAGGACTCAAAATCCTTTAGTTTAGAGAGAAAAGAAAAAGAATAAAATGATTTTGTCATCTCAGAAACCAAAAAGATATCATAATATAAGTGCAAGTTTCTATCCCCTTTGTTGTCCCCCACATCCCTCAATCCTAACATCACTTGTTTTCATTGCAGCATCCTGTAGATTTTCTGCCACCAGTCTGCATGAGATTGCATTCTAACCTAAAACTCTTCCTTTTCTTCAAGCTATTCTCTATACACAAACTCTGGTTTACAGCTGGGCTTGTTTTCTACAAATGAATTCTGCCACTGCTAAGGGAAGACAACAGTTGTTATTTGGAGAATGACCAAGTTGCAAGTATCACTTTATTTTTTATATTTCTCCTTCCATTCTCAGCTTAAGCTGTTCAGAGCAGAAAGGACTCTTCTTTAAAACAAAATCCAAATTTGAGGATGGGTACAAATTACTGTAACGTCTACATGTGTGGGAGTCCTCACCTTTATTTCTCTACCAGTAGTGCACAGCGCTTGGAAAGACGTATCTGGGTATGTCCAGATATATATTTATTGCAGCTTCCACCACTTCAGGTAGGTCTCTATTTTACCAATTACTTTCCAGTGACTGCTCTTCCTGCAAGTCAGTCTCTTCTCCCTCAATATCAGAAAGTTGCACCTTCAAATAGGTGCTGGCAGACACCAACCTGCAGACACCAAAAGTCAGCACCCCTTACCATCAGACACATTCTTGACTTAGAGTTTATTAAAACTGAGCCTGTTAAACCCAAAGACAGTATAAGAATCCTGCTCCATAAATTATATTTCATAGTTTGGAAATAGCTAACTGCTTTACTGTTGAATTAATGGTTTTCTTTTCTTGGTTTTCTCCACATGGCTCACCTTCATGCTAGTCATATAAAAAAAACAGGCTTTCTAATACAGAGCTATATAAAGGTAGGTTCATCTTTCTCTGAACTACACATACAAGGTAGATAAAGTTCAGACTTAACAACAAACCCACTCTGTAGCATGGAGTCCAATATGACCATACCCTAACATCAGAAGAGACTACTTGAGCTACTGGGTCCATCCCAAGCAGCCCACGTGTCCAGCAAAGAGGACCTCACAAACCATCTACTGACACACTTAACTCAAAGTACATAGGCAACTCCAAACACTCTATGCCAAACCCAGGACCTACGATACAAAATGACAGAAGCTTAAGCCACAACAATCAGAAGAACAAAAGCCATCACTAATGAAGAACCTTATCAGTAATGGGAATTTCTTAAGTTAAAATGCTACATGATAAACCATAATCCACGTTCCAAAGTATGACAAAGTAAATTTGAAAAAATCGGAAAGTAATTCCTAGATTATAACATTCAGTCTTAAACTCAGTCTAAGTTTCACTGTTCCTCATTTTTCCCCCACATGAAGTCAGCTATCAGCCATCATTGCTACCTTTGCAATTGCAACTAAGTCCCACTGTCTGTATAAGTTTGCAACCACTACCTCCAAGAAGATGACAGAGTGATTATACAAGCGAGAAGTGGCCTCCTGAAGTCAGATGCAAAGGGTCACCATTGCTGCTGGCCAGAGGTTCTATGCTTGCATCAGAGACCCACCAAAAAGCTTTCTCAGGAATTGCCCCTTCCTAACCAATGCCACCATATCAGTTGGCTGCAGCTGGCAAAGCAAAAGCATTTCCGTCTCCTGTTCTGGGATGAAGTGCAGGTCAGAGTTCATCACTACATCCCTGCTGTACCATTACAGTACCCACGCTGGATGCAGTCCCTAGAACAATTAACCCAGCCCAAAAATCCCATCCTAAGAACACATCTCCCCCATGCAACCAAAGATTTCCATAGTATAAGCACAAATACAAAGGAATTCCCTTGCACTTGCACATCCAGCCAGCAGGCAGGATTGCATACAAAATATTGAATCCGGTGGTAGGGCTTAACATGCCTGTTGTGATGGAGGGCATGTGTCTGGTGACAGGACAGGACAGTGGTTTGACACAGGAACCCCCAGATGCCTCAAGGGGCTACACATCTCAAGCCAGAAGACTGAGATTATTGCATTGTGCATTTCCAGCAGGGTCCTGGCTTTGGCATGGAGTAAGAGAGAAAATGCTGCAGCTGCACAATGTGCACAAGCAGGACAACTCCTCCATTTCAGCTCAGTCAGCTCTTTTTGTATTTCTGGCATTTGTCAGGGAATGGTGATATTGATCTATGTTGTTCTTATTTGGCAAAAACGCACTTACGGTCATCCAAAATATTCTTTCCTTAATGCTTAGCTAATAAAATGCACATATACTGTCATCAAAAGAAATAAAGGTGTATGTCAAAGCAGCAACAGATACAGAGCTACTTTTCAGATCACTAGCAACTCTACACACTTACTTTAATAGCTTTGAAGGAAGAAACTGTACACCAGCAGAAAAGCTGAAGATATATTAAGAGAAACTGTAATGCTACGACAACAGCACAAATCAGAGTATCACTGACCTACAACAACCAAGTGCCTATCCTGCATCTCCTCTGTTGCACTAAGTAGGACTGTCCAGATCCAGTCACTCCCCTTCTTTCCACAAGTTGGGTACATTACATTTCTGTCTCCATATACTGCTTATAGGAAAATTAAATTTTCAGAAAATAATTTGAAGACAAACTATACTTCCACTTTTGCCCCAAATTTCAGGAGGATGGGAGGGAATAAAGCATTTGCAGGCTTTACAGTAAGCAGCCCGTCTTCTAAACTCTGACAGCAACACAGACTGAAAAAAAACACTTCACCTTTACAGGTGAAAAGCATGTCAGAAATTAGCCACAAAATTCAGAATGTTACTTCTCTTACATTTTTTAAATTAACAAAAACCCCCACCATTATTACATAAGAAAATGTGAATCCATTTCTAATACACATCACCATAGCTATCCCAATGGCAGGATACTCTACTAAATCTGATGTAATTAAACAACCCGCAACTTCTGCTCTCTGCACTGCCTAAGGAGTAAAAGATATGACTGCTCAGGTAAAATCCGCATTTAATTAAGAAGCCTACATACTGAGAAGTATTTAGCAATTGCTTTGAGCCAGAAACCCAGCGATAGTTTCACAAAAATCGCCTAGTTTATTACTCCTGATGAAATAACATTCACCTAAGTGTTTCTGCGAGAAAACAACAGGCCACGTGTTGCCAGCTGTCCTGAGTTATTACACGCAAGCGTTAGCCACAGATTGCCATGCAGCAGCAAGCCAATCTACACAACTGCTGCAGTATATACATGTCAGCATTCCTCTCGTGTAATAAAAACTCTTTGAATACTTTGTAAGAGTTGATACTGGATATCAAAAGATAAAACATGGCCAACCGCCACCCAAAATTCACAGGGTTTTAAAGACCACAGGCTCTAACCTTTTGCCTGGCTCCTCTCCCAACCCCTATCTTTTCCAGTTTACATTCATCCACAAAGACTTCATCAAGGATCTGTTTAACGTTAACAGTAAATACTCATCAGCACGTTCCCTCTTCTGGAGTTACGAGCCATCATAAGTGTTTTTCAAGGAGGTGGAGTAAAAATCCGTCATTAATCCGTGAGGCACTTTTTATACAGTAGGTGAGGGAAAGCAGATTCACGATCTCCGCAGTCTCTCAC
>NW_009606538.1:29180-29531 GCF_000690535.1 Cariama cristata | reverse complement strand
AACCCCTGGTTTCCTTCGGTCCCTTGCCCTCAAGCTGCCGATGCAAAAAGTTTCCACTAGATGGTGCGGGATATGTGAGACATGTAACTCTAAATTATTAGTAAATATACATTCACTAAATAGTATTTCCCTGAGTTTCAGTTGCAATTCTTTTCCAACAGAGAGAATTAGCTTATACAAAACCCAAAACACATACCTTACAAAACAGTAATTCAACCCAGGATGTGTGCATACTCGCTCTCTGGGAGGATAAAAGCAGTGACCCTGAAACCCTATACCCTATTATGCAGTGAATTGCCTTAAAAATTAAGCAAGCCAGTTTCTTACTTTAACTAGAAGAAAATGAAAGTC
>NW_009606538.1:20057-29149 GCF_000690535.1 Cariama cristata | reverse complement strand
CCCCACCCAACTTAAAAAAAAAACAAACAAACAAACAACAGCAAACAAACAACACAAGGAAGAGAGAGAGAGAAAAAATAGGAAGTCCAAGAGAATGCAAAAAAAC
Organism: Cariama cristata; assembly: GCF_000690535.1. Classification (NCBI taxonomy): domain Eukaryota; kingdom Metazoa; phylum Chordata; class Aves; order Cariamiformes; family Cariamidae; genus Cariama; species Cariama cristata. The sequence continues at coordinate 29,043 of NW_009606538.1, read as the reverse complement.
CTAGGGTTTGGTTAGCCCCATTTCAGCCCACATCTGAAGTGCTATTCTGTTTTGAAGCTGTGACTATGAAAAGACAGCTGCTTAGTCAGGAGTCTTCTACTGGGGACCCAATGCAATATATTCAGCTTTCTCTGGCCCTTTGCTATGTCGGCACAGCACGGCATAGCACTCCATCCCTCTCCCTGCAGCAGTAAAGGCATGAGCTGAGGAAGGGAAAGGAAAGGAAATTAATTATCAGAACTCCTACACAAATTTGAACACTTATTCTTTTGTAAGAACTAATCTCAGATGATCTACACAGTTATCACTGAGGACTTGATAAGACTTGAGTACAATACAATTGTTAATTAAGACATAATTTCTTCAGAAAAGTTTGCATTATTGAGTAAGAAGGAATGAACTCAGCTCAACTATTGGATCACTGAATGAATTTGCAGTGTGTGGAATAAACAATAATAATTAAAAAGAGAAAAATCATAATCCTCACTTATTTTTAACCTAGGAACACACTAAAATAGAAACAATTAAGACATAGCAACCATTAAATCCTACTGATATTTTTAGGCAATTTTCAGTGCTGAATAGCATGTTAAGTCTATACATTGTTGAAAAAATTTGAAGCAAGCACATATGATCTAAAGCAGAAGGATTCATTCCTCACTGACTAATAATCAGAAACAACTGAATAAATTATAAGTGGCACAAAATATTATGCCACAAAATACTACTGAGCATGTTGCACAGCACAGGGAGAAACTGAAAAGTCCATGTGGATCATGGCTGAAGCACAAGATCTGGTGCAAGAGGGAAGGGAGCGAGCAGGATCAGTGAAGCAGAGAGGACTTGGAGACCTTTTGGGGGTGACCAGTGACAAGTTCTCTGGGGTGGCAGGGAAAGCCCAACAAACCAGAGCCAGGCTCTTTCACTGGGGAGAGCCCCACACATGGAGCAGCTAGATTGCTTTCCAAGAGATTTTGGTGCTCCCCCCACAATCAGGCAAACAAATTAAAACAGCTATAGCTTCAAATGAGCATGGGAGGATTTTTTTTTTTTAAAAAATTTCATTTCATCTCTTACAGACAGCTTCTGAATTACAGACAGTTACAAGGATAGTCCACTCTGAAAGATGCTGCTGCAGGAAGCTCCCATTCAACTGGATTGTCTTGCTGCCACCAGATTCCCCTCCTGTCCATGGATGGCTAACTGATTTTTTCAATAAATGATAAGTGTATGGAGATATTGAGCTTCCATTCTCTCATAAGAGACTATCCCACAGCCTCACGGATATCTCACCACTCAAAAAACCCCCAATTTTTCAATTCTTCCAGAAAGCAAATAATTTAACCTCTCCTGTATTCCAAATACAAAATTAAATTCACAAGGAAACTGAAAAGGAGGAACCACCTGGGGGTGAAAACATAGCCAGAAGATAGGATTGCTCAGAAGATAGCCAGCAATCACCAAGTAAAAGGACCAGGAAAGAAAGGAAAAAAAGAAAGGGAAGAGGCAGAACTGTACCCAACAAGAAAAAATACTGAAAGCAAATGAAAAAATAGGGAAGAGTGTGCTGTGAGAAGGACATACATATTTTAAAACTTCTTTCCAATCCTTGACAACTAGAATATTAATTACTGTTTAAGACAAAAAAAAGAATAATTCTCTCATAAAGACTGCATCAAAGTTTAAATAAAAAGAGTAAATCCAAATGATTTGTGTAATACAAGTAACAATACAATATAAAACGAATGTTGGAACAAGCACACTTATTTAAAAATTTATTGTCTTCCCCATTCCACAAACAAATGATAGTAATGTAAGGTAAAAAAGGTCAGAAGAAAAAAAATAGTTCAATTAAATAAAGCTTAAAGATGACAAAAGAAAATAAAATCTGAAAAATCAAGGACTGAATATTCCTATTTTACCATATTGAAAATGTGAAACAAAATTAGGGTGACTGATAGACTACAAGATAAGACTGATAATGCATTATATTACCTCTGAACAGTAATAAAGTATGGTTATTGCTTCCCAAACTGGAAGTACAGAGACAATACTGAATTCAGTATAAGTGTGAATTACATAAGCATTTGACTATTTTCTCTTATAAAAACACAAGAAAATATCATTACTATATACTTATGATGCTGACAGAATGGTCTTTCCAACTTTTTTATGATCATCAGGAAATATTTCCTCACAATTAAATTAATTCACCTCTTCTTTCTGTGGAAGAGTGGTTAAGAAAGTCATTCTCAGAGTATCCCTCTGCTGTTACTGCTCCTGTTGTTTGTTTGTTTGCTTTTTCTTTTCAAGTGGAGCTCTTCCTCTTCCCTTTCTTATTTCCCCTAGTTTCCCAACTCTCTTGCTCTTGAATGTCTTCTGAGCTCTGCTTTTTCCTTTCTCAGATGGTTATTTCTTCCCTTGCAGCTTCCCCAGCAAGGTGCCCAGCCTTAGCAAGCAGTTCCTTGGGAATCTGGTAACAGCTTTATATTTTAGAATTACTTGGGAGCTAAGTTTGAGGGTATTTCATTATTAATGTATAACTCAATGTCAAGCAAGTCAGTTACAGACTCAAATGAAGAGGTCATTCAGCTTTATTTTTAAAAGTCCATATACAAGACAGTGATACTTATGGAGCCAGACTATCTGGCAGCAGATCCACAGAATTACTTTATCAGGAGTTCTTATCAACAACTGTCTGGAGTTTGTGATTTTATACATTTTCAGAATTAACTATTGTAAAACAGGTAGCTGAGAAGAAAATAAAAGTTACTTGCTTATCCCTCTTCAACAGAAGCCCTGTGGGAAGAGTCTGCATAGTACTCTCATAAATCATTACAACCACTAACTTTCAAAGCAGGGAGAAGAAAGAAGGAGGGAGGGAGGAGCAAAAAAGCCATTTCATAATAAACTGGCTTTGCATTACTGCAAGCATCATCCATATCTACCTCAGGAGGGGCTGATGCAAAATAGTCATCCCAAAGACCTTGTGACGGTACCAAAACCACCTCTCTCCTGCTGCACAGGATTGTGGCATGCAGCTGTCAGGCACCAGCTGTGAGAGGAGCATCCTGAAAAGCCACCGACAAGTGGGTTACAGCTGCCACTCCTGTTATAAAATGTGCCAGCAGGGAAATTAGGAACAGCAACCACTATTTTTACCCTCCTCTGTGGTACTCTACATGGTATATCAAGTTTAACTTGTCATTGCTTCTCTCAAAGCCAATATACAGCCCTCTAAAGGGTTTCTCCTATGTCCCTCTGTCCCTGAGTCTTGCTGTCCTTCACAGGGACATCAGTTACAGCAAACTTCTTGCTATTCTACCTCCATGGAGGTTTCCAGGGTCAATTCTGCCTGTGTGACCACTTGTTCCTTATCTTCAGTTAATCACAATTATCCCTAAAATTGCACAGCAGTTTGCCTGTGAAAAACAGAAGTAGATGTATTTCTTTTTTAAAAAAGTCATGTATTAAAAGAAAGAGAGGTAAGATGACCTCATAGGGTAACCTATGACCTGCTTTTAAAACTCCCACGTAGTGGGAACTGCATCTTCTAATGCCAGACCCTGGCACAATGGCTGGACAGAAAGTGGAGGACAACCTCGAACCCAGAGCAAACACTGAACTTGCACGTGAGCAGCATTAGAGAGCACAGGACTCCTAGGTGAATAGATTTTCAGATAAGAGTTGAAGGACACTCTGAGAAGAAAAGAGATTATTACAGTGATTGCATGATACATAGGAGTTTCCGTGACTGGGAGGGAAGAAACAGCCAAGGAGATGTAATATGGCTTGGTGCAACACAGGGAAGAGAAGTGAAAGACTAGTATGCAGGGAGCAGAATAAATAGAGCTGTAGAGAGAAGCAATAAAAATCAGAGGGGTTTTAAATCTGACGTATGTTACTCCATAAAGGACTTAATTACCTCAAAATATTATGCTACAACATTTCTTTCTTCCTACACCATCAAACTACTCACAGTATGTTATGAGAAGATATAAGCACTTAAAATCAATTAATGCTAATAAAATCATTGACTCAATTAATTCTTGTATACATCAAGAGAAAACTATATCCACAGGAACACAGCTGACACAGAAAGAAAACATCAGCAGACTTGTTCAGCTTTAGTCTGGAGCGTGTAAGTACATCACACCAGCAGACCTGATCCAGCCCATAGGCCAGGGCAACAGCTACACACTAAATCCCTTCTCTCTGTACCAGTTTCAGGCAGGGCCCACCTGCTGCCTCTAAAGCTGGTGGAGCCTTGCACCCACAGGTCTGGCCCCTTTATCTCCCAAACAGGTTGACCTCTTGCTGACTAGGAACAACTGGCCAGCTGTGGGGGCCAGTGCTAGTTGTTCCAGTCCATAGTGAGCCCTAACCAGCTGCTTGCATTCACATTTATGCCCTAGTCCTTCTTACAAGTCCAGGCATAGCTTACAGGACTGATTTCCAGTCTGAGCTAACACAAAGCTGTATCTCGTGATATGATTTGCTTTGCTGATGCCAGGGCAAGCTTTGCAGGTGCCACAGCACCAAGGCAATTATGGCAACTGGATAAAGAACAGCTTGCTAAGCAAGCCCAGCACCCTGTTTATCTCCAGCACCATATTTCGCTCCTTTTAATTTATTTGCTGTGTTCCACATCACAAGCAAATTTTTTGCCCTTGACACTTTCATTACAAAGCTACCCCCAATATTTTATTTCTTTTTTTTTAAGAGATGTTCTGTTTCATTTCTATTTTAAAATGTCACTCATATGCAATGCTTTGTTCTCCAAAATGTCTCCCTTGGCTTCAGATATGCATTCCAGATATGTACTATTTCTAACCGGGGTGGGGGGAACACTTCTATATTCAAGCCACTTCTATATTTGAGCTGCACAGCCCAGCAGACTTAGATAAACTAAGGAATCAAATTAATGTAATCTGTCCTTTCCAAACCCAAAACCTTACTCACATGCATGTTTGTACTTATCTTTCTAGTCATTTTAACTTGTGAGAACTCAATCCAAGCCTATTTACTAGATCCAGCTGCTTTAATGCCCTCATTACTTACCCAAATCCACATCTCAATAAGCTTGGGGAAGCTGCCAAAGGATTTGGCTGAAACTCTTACAAGGCCCCATGACAAATGGTAACTATCATTTTATTATCTATCTCAGTGATATGAATATCTGGTTGGATTCTCCAATTCTGGATGATTAAAGAACAGCAGCAAGTTTCTGCTTTCCACTCATCATTAACAAAAAGATTGTGACTGCTTGGACATGCAGGCATTACCACTACAATATGCACCCTGTCACCTCCAGGCTCAAACCCTGGAATTCGCAGTAAATTAGGCAAAACCCCTGGGGTATATTCAAACATCAGAGCACTTGCTGCCTGTTACCTTCCTGAAACAAGAGCTCCAACCTATGAACTTTGCAGTCAGCTAGGACACTGGTGGTTTTCCGCCACAGCAGCTAAGTGGAGACACTCAGCCTGGCTTACCATGGTACACAAGAGTGGCAATAAAGGCCACAGAGAGCCCCAAAGAGTTCGAGCTCATTTTCCTGACACCTGAAGTTGACTGGTCTACTTTCAGAGAAGACTGCAAAAAAAAATAAATATCAGGCTTTTGAGCAGACGATGGGAATGGCTGAAGTTCTCCAGGAAACCCCAGGATGGGATGCTTCTGAGGTAAAATGTCTTCTTTGGCACCTGCTTTCATGCAGCCAGTTGTTTTGCAGTGACTGTTACTGTATTTCAGCAGAGAATGAACTCCACCTTGACATTCAGCTGAGACAAAAAGATTGTTCTTTGTCTTAATTATTTATTCAAGGCCTAAAATTATTATTTTAGGAGACAGAAGGAAAATTGTATATGAGAATAAGGAATTTCAAATTGTTGTACAGTATCAATTTGCTCCAGTTCTACTCTTAGAGAATAGTAATCTCCACTTAATCACACTAAAAAGGAGTCCAAACTAGGAGAGGTTTAACCTAAAAGCTTTATTCTGGGCCTTGACAAAAAGAAAGCCCAATCTGCACTGCACGCCTCCCTCCAGTCTTCTGCTTGCTGGCCCTTTCATTATATTTCCATCACTTCTGATGAGTTAGTTAACAAAGCACTGCAATAAGAAAATACAATGTGGGATGGGAGAGAACAACAACTAGAGTCATTAAAAAAGCCGTGCGTAAGGCAGGGCGTAGCTGAGAGAGCAGGAAAATAAGAAGCTCTGCTTCTGTACAGAACTGCTGCTACTATAAAGGTGCACGTAATTACTACAAAATACTGGTGATTCCCCTGAGATGATTTCCACAACCGAATTCCTCTTCCACCTCTGAACAGGATTTCAGTTAACAGTTTTTAATCTGCTTGACACTTCAAGCTTTTCCTGTTACTTGAGAAAATTGACATTTCTGAGGTCCTATATATGATCTTCTACAACACTTCTATGGTGCGAGATGCTTATTTCTGGTAGACGAACAACGAGATTCTGGTAAACATTAAAACAATTGAATGCTCTAAAAAAAAAATATCTCATGCATGATACGAGTCAGAGTTTCTCTTACTCTGCATTGTACTCACCATAACAAAAACCCCACAGCTTTGCACAACAGTAGCTGCATATTGAGGGGAGCCCCAGCTCTCCATCACCAGCCAGGAATGGGCTCCCAGCCAGGACAAGCCCGAGTAAAATGAAATCCACTACTTCCTTCAAGATTTCCTATAAAACCCCAGCAAGTTATCCTGGAAGTCTTGCTACTGACTACAAGTGTAGTCAGTTACTTCACAGTTACTCTTCAGAAGTGTGGAGAGCACTCCATCACCAGGACACATCCAGACCACGTACAGCCAGCTCAGAGCAGGAGCAGCACCTCTGGAGTTCAGGCACTCACATGCATGCAATGGGACATGCTACAGAACTGAATACAAATGGAGTGAAAGAGAGGAGAAATTAATTCTCTGTGCAGAGACAACTATTTAAAAAGCTGCAGTTCTATGAGAGGTCTCCTCTTTTTTCACTGGAACATGTTGCAGGTGGTGCTCCCTACTCCACTTTTCCTTCCTCACCGAACAGAGAAAGACTGCCCCAGATTTACTGCTCTAGTCTTTATTAAAGATAAAATCAAATTCATCCTTCTCAACACAGATCAACAGCTAAAGATATTACTCCAACAATGTTCTCAAGTTTGCAGCAGTTTCCAGCACAGTTTTTATGACCTGTTACACAGGCATCTCACCAACTATGCCACGGGTCTCTTGCATATTTGTCAACTATTCATGTTCCAAGTAATGTTAACCTTTTTTAAAAAAAATCAGTAATATTTGCACTTTTCATTCTTGGAGTGCCTTCAGACATTTAGCTAGAATTCAAACTTTGAATTTACTACTCTTACTTGTAGGGTGTTTTTTCCTGTCATGCTATATAAGACTGCTGGTGCCTACCAACTCATAAATTTGTCTCTACTTTTTTAGTATTTTCTGCACATCTTGTCTTAGCAAAGGTTCAGAAGTTCATTAGCAAAATGCTACTTATCTCCCTGCTTGCTGAAAAGTCTTATGACAGATAATGTCAAGAAATTTAACACAATTATGACAGCTAAATTACATAGCACTACACAGACCTTGTAAGGTTGCAGAAAACATTGTAAGTAATTAACTGTTGTTAACAGGTTTACACTGACTCACCAACACATACTTAGACCCAAACCTGAACTGCTAATACGTACATCAGTAATTTTTGTAAGGACTCAGATGGAATTACTCCATGGGAGGACATTACTCAGTTTGCTTATTGTTTTCTTAATAGTGAAAGGAGGATTACTGTTTATTCACTACTCACCTATATATCCTGGAGGACTTTATAGAAGTTTTTTTTCATGGTACTAGAAGCCTACATTTCCCTCTCTGCCTCAACAACGTCCACCAGCAAAGTCACACTTCTAAAATAACTTTCCTTGCAGAAGATCCAAGTCTGGAGGGTCTGGAGGGGAGCAGGCACAAGGTTACAACCCGCACTTGGAAGAAGTTATTTTGCCGTAATCTAGGGTGGAACATGCCACGTGGAACAAAGGTACTTTCAGTGTACACAGAAAAGCACATAATGCATAGGAAAACAGTATGGAAAAAGACCCCACCATTTAATGGACAGCAATTTCCCTGCACAGTCATTTTAAAGTGTCCCTAATTTACAAAAATGAGTATGTGAATAAATTTACAAAAATGAATATGTGAATAAAATTTACTCATGGAAACAGAGTGGCTGTCTCCACTGGATTTCCTTCAGTAAATGCAGAAGGATATTATATGCAGAAATGAATCCTAGTCAACATTGCTTTTACTTCCTTGTTCTTGCAAGGAATCTGTGCAAGGATACTGAACAAACAACACTGCCCCAAAAATTCTTAATTTAAATAGTGAACACATTCAAGTGCCAATATCAATAATTCGCTATAATCAAATTATCCCTTTTACATTGGGCTAAAAGACAAACACTTCAGTTGACACAGAATATTTATTTTCAAATTAAGCTCCAAACCAATCTGTACCCTCCTAGTGCTTGTACCTCTGAAACTTCATGAGCGACATGCCAGACAGACTTATGCTGGTAACAGTTGAGTGGTTTCCAATTTACACTTCTTCAGAAATTACCATCAGCATGTACAAATGTCCTGCTGTTTCCTGGTGATGTAACCTCTTAAATAGCAGACCATAGTAGAGGCCAGATAATGACAAGTATCAATTAAAAAAAGAACAAACCAATCAACTCTCCTAGGATAAAAGTATCAGATGTTACTTACTGTCTTTCATTAATCAAGCTGTCATAGGTTTGGGGTTTGTTTTTTTAAAATGTATTGGGCTTGCATGGCAAGGTTTCGGTAGCGGGGGGACTACAGGGGTGGCTTCTGTGAGAAGTTGCCAGAAACTTCCACTATATCCAACGGAGCCAATGCCAGCCAGCTCCAAGATGGACTCAACGCTAGACCAGGCCAAGC
>NW_009606538.1:0-19910 GCF_000690535.1 Cariama cristata | reverse complement strand
GGTGCCGCCAGCCCCGGGGCCGAGATTCCCCGCCAGCCCCTGGTGCAGCCCACGGTGAGGCCGGCTGTCCCCCAGCAGCCCATGGAGGCCCACGGTGGAGCAGATCTCCACCTGCAGCCCGAGGAGGGCCTCACGCCGGAGCAAGGGGATGTGCCCCAAAGGGGGCTGTGACCCTGTGGGAAGGAGCCCAGGCTGGAGCAGGTTTGCTGTCCGGGCTTGTGACCCCATGGAAGGGACCCAGGCTGGAGTTGTCTGTGCCTGAAGGGCTGCACCCTGGGGAAGGGACCCTCGCTGGAGCTGTTCATGAAGAACTGCAGCCTGTGGGAAGGACCCACATTGGAGAAGTTCATGGAGGACTGTCTGCCACGGGAGGGACCCCAGGCTGGAGCAGGGGCAGAGTGGGATGAGTCCTCCCTCTGAGGAGGAAGGAGCGGCAGAGACAGTGTGGGATGAACTGACCACAACCCCCAATCTCCATCCCCCTGTGCTGCTGGCGGGAGGAGGTAGAGAAAATGGGAGTAAAGTTGAGGCTAGGAAGAAGGGAGGGGTGGAGGGAAGCTGTTTTTACATTTTGTTTTTATTTTCTCATTATCCTACTCTGATTTGATTGGCAATAAATTAATTTTTCCCAAGTTGAGTCTGTTTTGCCCATGATGGTAATTGGTGAATGATCTCTTCCTGTCCTTATCTCGACCCATGAGCCTTTTGTTATATCTTTCTCTCCCCTGTCCAGCTGAGGAGGGGAGTGACAGAGGGGCTTTGGTGGGCACCTGGTGTCCAACCAGCGTCAGCCCACCACATAAATAAAGTCCAGACATTTTACTGGAAAAATGCTGTGACAGGGTGTTTGCCCCAAGTTTTTAAAGTTCCCCAGAAATCTTACAAAGGGAAAGGGAACAAAAAACCTCACAGAAATGTTCCAAGTAATTTTAAATTTATGATATTCCCTCCTAGATTAACAGCTAAAATGAAATAATGGTTCAGATGAATGAAAAGACAGGGCAATAACCAGTCTTCTGTTTATTTTCAACCACAACACAAACCAGTGTAAAAAATGTGTTTCCCCATTCAGAGAAAGAAACTGAAGTTAAACATCAAGTAAAAAGCCTTTTCAGCAACATAAATACAAATATTTAGTAAAGTTTTCAATGACTCTTCATACAATTCTATGGTTATTAGAAGGGCAGTTTCAACCAAGACAAAATATGATCTTGGATCAGTTAAAACACGTTCTATCTCATCAAGCTACTACTGAGGAAAGCAAAGTTCGTTAAAATAATGCATTCACTTTAAAAACAAGAAGAGAGAGAGAGCACACACATATTTGCAACAGTGACAGAAGTGCTCCCGATTTGACTGAAATAGGGAAAATAATGACTGAGTACTTAGTACTCAGTACTCACTCAGTAAAACTACTACCACAGTAAAAATTACTGAACTTCAGAAAAAGATCAAGTGCTAAAGCCATGTGTATGCACAGAGCTCCGAAGGGAGCAGGAAGCAACACCCAAAAAATCTGGAAAAAAAAATTAAAAGCACTCAGTGCATGTAATACAGTCCATTGAAAAAGACGGCACGTATATTAGGATGAACTTAAAGCCCATACGTTTCTAAATGAGAGTTTTAATGATTTTCAAGTCACAGGCAAACAACACACGAAGTGATGGAAACAATTATCGGCGGTGCCACAGCCCTCCAGTTGTAAGATGTGCTGTTCATGGCTGTCCACTCAGCTACTCAAAGGATTAAAGAAACAGGAAAAGACAAAACTCCAGCACCAGGCAGACATTCTGAATTACTAAATTAAGCAATTTGTTCTGTGATCACAATGGCAGCCGGCATCAGCAGCAACTCAGTTTCAAACTGGAGAGTATCTGGCCCTTCACCTACAAATTAAGCAGTATTGTGCTGCCACGTCTGAAAGACATTACTTAGTGCCAAATCTCATTTGGAAAGGTTCGTTCTTTGCTTTTCTGCATGGAAATACTATCCAATTTAAGGTGCAGTCTGGTGCTTCTCAGGACATTGCTGGGCATGTATATGACCAGCTCTGTTCACCCGACAGAGCTGACAGGAACAGCTGCCCCAGAGCCACCAGCAGAGACTGCCCTGCTGTTCTGCCTCCCGTATCTATGACTGTCAGTGGTTCCTCCAAACACAGCCCTGAGCACCTCCTGCACCATGGATCTCCCATTATAAAAACAAAATAAAAAATAAAAAAGCCACCCACAGGACCTGCCCTCCCCAACAAGCTGTTCAAGCACCTCTACTTTAGAGAATACAGGTTCTTTTTTTCTCCAAGAAGTCTTTTCAATCCATCTTTAAACAGAACCGAACTTTGCAGACACATATCAATGTACATAATTCCACTGGCTTTGAATTAGAATAGTCATATAAGAAAACTAAACATAAACATGCCAACTGATCACTGTCATTCCAAATTCAAGCTTGTTCTTTTTATCCCTGGAAAATTAAATCCTTTGTTTGGGATGGAAAAGTTTCTTCACCCTATGGCACCTCATGCTTGGCCTAATTATGCTTCCACAAGATCCATCTTCATGAGTTTTTATTGACTTTTTTTTTTAAAGCATCTGAAGAGAGTGCTAAAACTTTCTAATTTTCTCAGGTTGTGCAATATGACTAGCTGTTCACCAAAATGCAAATTGAAGTGTTAAAGAAGGAAGTCTCATGGAGCGCTCCAGAGATATGCATTGGTGGAAGTTTTTCATCAACGTAAGGAGCCAGCGAGCAGTTTGGTTTGACTCATTAGCATCATCCTGGATCACATCACCTCCCTCTGCCATTCCCATACTCCCTCCTGCACTCACAGCGTTCTTAAATAAAGCAGACGCTCCTGTGAATCCCACATGAAGTTTGTTATATACGGTTAATTATTTGCAACATCTGGTAACACAATACTCATTTGAAGTCAGTCACTGACGGTGGAGGTCAGAGCAATGACGAAGCCATCAGCCTCTGCACCACATGAGCTGCTTCTGCCCCGCTTCTGTGGGTGGGATGAGTCCTGCCTACACTTACACAGCAGCCTTGTTCTGATGTTATCTACAGGTATAGGAATTCACTTTAAAACTGTGACATCATTTTACCAACAATTGTTTTTGGTTTTGTTTTTTTTCACTCTTTCTTTTTCGGTTTTCTTTTCTGGTTTGAAAACCAGGAGGGCCAGGCAGAAAATCTGCCCAAAATCAGCATCTGTGCAGTCACAGTCTGGGAGAGAACAAGCACTATGCCAAAAAAACACAGCTGAGGAGAGGAAGTGAGAGAAAGTTAAACCGAGTATGCCAGCCAGGGCGATTCAGCCGAAGCACTGCTTTGCAGCCAACCATAAGCAGAAGGAAAGCTACAGCAAGAAGCCATAGAAGCACAACCCAGAGCTAAGGGATGAAGAACACCATGCTAAGAGACAGGATTAGAGGGAATATAAACATCACAAGATTAGGTGCGGAGCCTGTAATTGTCAGCATATTTGGACCAAACAATGGTAGCATGCCTGGATCCACGAGGGCCCATCCACCCTCCTCACCACCATCTCCTCATGTTGGCACCAACCCTTCCCAGCACCTCCCCAAGAGCAGGAAGCTCCTTCCTCTACATGTTTTTAATACTTCTCTATTTCTCTCCATCTGCCAACTTTTCCACTTGCAGTCCTTTATCCTCTCACTGACTGCCTCTCCCACGTGCTGCCGTTTATATGGCACTGCTGTTTGAAAACAGGCACCTACTCACTTCCTTTCATCATTCAGTCAGTCAGTTTGACACCCTGCCTACCACTTGCCTCAGGATTTTATGCCGAGGATTTTTCAGCTTTCTGGTGTGCATTGTCACAATTGCCTGCCAAGTCCCACGTAACACCAAGCCCTGGTAATAAAGCCGCTGCCAGTGTGATGTCCCATCTATTCACGTGGGGAAGCCCTTCCCTTGAGTTTCACAACAGGACAGGACCCTGGAAGGTCCTCAAAGTGTGTTTGAGGACACACTGCTCATGAGTGTGTATTTTGAGTCCTAAGTATCTCTCTCTTGCAAAGCCTTTCCATACTCTACATTTCAGTCATTTCAATAGTTTAAGAAAATATCTACTGATATGAAGCATCAAGAGAGGTATCAATTCAAGAATATTTCAGAGTACATTATGATGACTTCATCAGGTGTTTTGTACAGACTACTTCATATGCATGAATTAAAGATGCATCCCTCCATCTCAAACAGTCTTTAATTCAAAATGGAAATACAGTATACCAAAACATCTTTCTGCTTCTGTAGTGCTGGGCCCTAAAATATTGGCCATAGCTCAGCAATGTCTTTACGTGTCTCATTAACAAGACCTTAATGAAAGACAATATCTAGAATGAGCTAAAGATCAATAAAATTACACAGATATTCCTGTTGGTTTTGTTGTTTGGGGTTTTTTCATGGGGGTGGAGGGCTAGGGATTTCTTAAGCGAATTACTAATAGAAATCGTACACCAAGAAAACTGTATTTTATCTTATAAGCTTTCTGAGAGTAGGACTTCATTTGTATGAATCTTCAACATAACCAGATTAAATGTATTTTTCATCTGATACATGTGCATTAAATGTAGAATCTTTCAAAAACAACTTGAGCACATATTTCAAACCAAAAAAATAACCTTTTTTCTTTTTCTGTCATAATCATATGAAAACTCAAGCAAAATGAAAAAGGGATAGCTATCATCACTTTTTAACCCATTCTTTTAGAATGTATCAAATAAAGAAAAAAAAGTTATTTCTACGCTAAAGCTCACAAATGGGCTTAATGCACTAAGGGGGAGCGGGGGCATTGCTTGTTTTTCAGAAATAGCTCATTCCAGTGAAAAAATCATCTACCCTTCTCTCTGTAAACTCAGAAGACCTAGGGTTACATGTTTAAGTACTAGTCCCATATGGAAAAGTCACCTACAGATATTCTGATGCACAACCAAATTCTCCTTGCAAATAAGAGAACTTAAGTTATAGAGATATATATATATATAAAAGTTGAGTTATATATAAAAGGTAAGTTAAGCGTGTGTGTGTATATACATATATATGTATGTAAGGCATGAGATCAGACCTGGTATACACTGGGCAAACAAGAACTCCTGCTGCTACAAAATTGATTGAAAAAGGTGAAAATACATGAAACCTAAAAATGTTACTTTAAAATAGATTCATTCAAAAATTATTTCAAAGTTAGGGCACTTTATGAGCATAAACACGACAGAAGTACAGGAGCAGCCAAGAAACAAAGTGTTTTACAAATCTCTCCAAGTTTTTGCATACATTTCTAAATTTTTATTGTAAGTGCCAAGAAGCACTAGCAAATTTCTTCAGCCAAGGTTAAAAACAAAAAAGTAATTTATGCACTAACTTATCTGCTTTGTATACAAGATACTGTCCTTGCATACAGAATATTCAGTTTCTTTTTGGATCTAGTTTACTTAAGTCAGGCCCAAAGGTGCCTAAAACAAGTACTTAAATCAAAACTGTATTTAAGAATCTATGTGAACGTGACTAGTTTTCCAGATATACGGAACATGCAGAATTCCCACTAAAGCCAAAGTTGCAGAGCTTAATACATTTTAAACAAAAACACAGACAGGTAATAAGAGGTACTCCTTTCAGCATTCACATGCTGAAGCTGGTCCTAACTGCACGTATGAGGTATATACCTTTCCGTTTCCAGTTTTCATATTAATAGTCCTGAAGTAAAAAGGAAAACTGAACCAGATCCTGAGATTTAAAAGCAGATCACAATTAACTATTTTGTTGTGGATACAAGTGTCACTAAGGTAACAGAAATTCTACAATCTCTGGGGTTAAACTCAAATTTCCCCCACAAGAAAAAGCACATGTGTTTTGGATGGGAAATACTTTACAACATTTTAGAAAATTCCTTTTTAGGCATCACCTCCCTCTTAAACAAAAATCAGAGATGAAAACTGCCTTGTCTCACAGTTAATAGACAGACAAAAGCATATTTAAAACCACGCACCATAAAAAGTTTTACAGTCAAAAGAAAAAAGAAAACACGACACACATTAGAAGCTCTGGAAAAAGTAAGGTACTTGAGAATAAATGGTAAGTCATTTAGGTTCCAAGTACCATAAAATATTAGTAAGTTCACAATCATTCATATATTTTAAAACAGGCTGTTGCAGAATTCCTTAGGACGGCAGAAAAACTACGGACACCACCTGCTTCCACTCACAGTCCATCCCCCCCAGCCCCAAGTTCTCTCTCATGCATTGCCAGAAAAACCCATTTCATGTGTGCCTGCATGATTTTAGAAAGTGAGAAAAATAAAATATTCAGGGAAAAGAGGATTTTGTAAAAGTGTGTTGGACTCTTATGAGGTGAAAAAAAAAAAAGGGGGAACTATGTTTTAAAATAACAGCAGTATATTGATAGAAAAATTAACCTGTTTGTTAGATGTAATTTTAAATCCACCAGTTTTAAAATTAACAGTTAAATAATGCATAGGCACAAGCACATTGTTTGTGAAGTACCTAGACAAAACAGGGAAAATTCATGAGACAATATTCAAGGTGGTGCAGTCTCTAAATTATTTTGGATCTGCTGCTACCTTCCCAGATTTGAGTAAGAAATGTTACTCTTCACCTTCGCATGTGAGCAGGCAGAAACCTCCAAACTTCTAAGCATGCTGACATAGTGTTCAGGTAACAAAAGTAAGCTCAAGAATAGTGAATAATTTTCTAGTAAAGACCTTCAAACTCCGAATTACACAAGAATTAGCCTCAGGATCAGTGTCCAGTGGGTTTCCTTTTCCTTTATTCACTTTGCTAATATGAGTGACTTCACTAATAAACACCTTTCCTCACACCTGCTAGTACCCTAACAGTCAAGTGACATAGGCATAATTTCTCACCTTTAGGAAAAGCAACAAAAGTAGAATAGTTATAAATCTTTTTTATCCAGAAACGGCTACAACTTTTTGAAATTGCTCTAAGATTCAAAGATGTATTTTTACAGAAAAAAATAGTTTAAGATGTCCTGTAAATCTGTCATTCATTTAATTTATGTATGTTCTGATGTCTCCTATATTAAAGCAATGAACTGGAATCAATGACAGAATACTTTCTTAGGTGATTATTTAGAGATCAGTAGATCTTAAATTTGGACCTCTCTCTTGTTATAAATGTTCTTATGGAGCTCATTACCAAGCTTACTTTAGGCAGTTAAGAAAACGAAGAGTCAGCACTGGTACTGAGTGAAAGCTGCATGTTGTAAAAGACATCCTCAAGCCCTTCCACACTTCTCAATTGTATTTGGTTTACCCTGGAGATCTTCTACTACGCACATTTCCTTTAAATTACATTAAGTACTAGTAAAATAAGGTAAAACTGGATGTTTACCAAAAAAATATAGCAACTTGTCCTATGACTGTCATATGCTGTTAGCTGCCAGTTTTTACACCTTTTGCTCATAGTTGCTCTACCATGGACATCCCTTAGCCCAGCTACAGCATCTGCTCGGGCGATACTGAGCATCTGACAAGCTGTTCTGACAAGAGGCTGCTAAATTTCGAGCAATAAACAGCTAATGTAGGAACAGCACTACCAAATCACATTTAAGACACTCCAAATTCTTGTCATGTGGTTCCAGTAGCCTTACTCCACTGCTTCTTCTGATGCTCTCCTGGTTTTCCGACCAACTATTTCCAGGTGTGCCAGGTGAGAAGAACACAGAGCTTCTGAAAATTGGTATCACAGAGATTGCAGATTTCTGGAAAACTCTTACATTCAATGGGAACACACATTTAATTCAGAAAAATTTAAACATAAAATAATTTAGAAGGATCTCAGAAGCTGAAAAAAGTCCTAGACAGCACCTTTTATTCAAAACACTTACAGTTAGTACAAAATGCAAAGAAAATACTAGGATCCTATGAAATGTAAATAACGTGCTTTCAAGTTTACCACACAGCTGTAGAGAAAAGTCATAAGCTAGGAAGAGTAGAAGCTCCTCTATTTGGCAGTAGGATCAGAGCAGAGAGCCTCCTGCAATGGGGCAGGAGTGTTCTGAAGCAGGGAGCTCTGTGGCCGTCTCCCCAGCTGTTTGTATCTGCTTTGCCTTCAGAGCACACCAACAACATTGCCATTTACAGGAATAGTTTTTGAAATGCGAATGTGGGCGCTCTGAAAACTGTCCTGAGACCAATTAATTCATTTTGCAGACCTCTAGCTAGTTATTCAGATGTCAATGGTCTTCAGCCACTACAGTCAAGATTGAATTTAAACCAGTACCCTAAGAGAGAATAACACCATTTCCTCACTACCTATCTCATCAGCCATCTAATGCTTCAAAGCACTAAATATTTTCAAGTGCTAATATTGCTATACCTTCGACTGTTGCTATGCAACACTAGGTCTTATATTTCCTAGAAAGATGCGAAGGAAATTGGACTCTTGATCCTTAGCTTAACTACTATTACTCACCATCATATCTGCTATATGCAATTTGGATTAATACTCACTGAGGAAACCAGGTTATAGTCTTCAACAATTTACTTCTAGAATCTGGGCTTTGCTCCAATGTATTTCCCTCCTCGTTTAATATTTAATTCTTTTTTGAACATGACCTGCCCTACAATTTTAAGAGAAACCCTCAGAGTTCTTCATTCAGCTATATTAGTCATTTTCCTTCAGAATTGCTCCCACAACAGTATCAGGCATGTCTTAGGAATAATTATGTCTTATGGTTATGAAAGTTAGCATTGCTGGAATGCAAGAGGACTAAAAGTACAGTGCACACAAGGTTCATAACGCAGCCCTTCACATACCCGCAGGAGAAGGAATCCCACCCCATAAACAACTTACCCCCCCAACAATTCCTCATCTACAGGCATTCCGGGACACAAATGACCATATCAATCAGCATAACTTTCAGAAGTAACAGCAGGATTTCTTTTCTTTCTTCCTAAGGCCAATTATTTGCTTCTCTGTAGACATGCAGTGATTTTAGTAACACTTCTGGATAATCAACTTTATCAGCCAGATGGTACATTTTTTGGAACAAGAGACATGGGCTGTTTGTTTCACCACAAACTGGGGCAATCCATTTTTATAAGAGTTTAATTCACAGTTAATACAGATCGTTGACATGTGGGTTTTTGGCATGTGGCTTTATACAAATTGATTGCACAGAGAAATCAGGTCAAGATCAGCTCTGGGTAAGAAGATAGACAGATCTAATGGCGAACTCCTGTCACTGCACTTCAGCATGGAATTTGGCTAACCCAAATTCCATGTACCCCA
Source organism: Cariama cristata (assembly GCF_000690535.1). Taxonomy (NCBI): domain Eukaryota; kingdom Metazoa; phylum Chordata; class Aves; order Cariamiformes; family Cariamidae; genus Cariama; species Cariama cristata. The sequence goes on along the minus strand of NW_009606538.1, from coordinate 10,614 downwards.
GCAAGACAGAGCATGTGTTACATGTGCTCCCCACCAATGCATTTAAAAAAGGGAGGAAAGGGACAACACTGGTAAATGCTCTCCCATTTCACTTGGGTACACCCACCCGTAGCAGAGTCCTTTACACTGTGACCTACAGCCATGCTTCTTAATACTTAGGCTTCATAGTACCTAAGTTAAGAAGAGATTAGTCAACAAGAAACAATTATAAGACTGATACAGTTTCACATAAAGTACATATTTTTTAATATTTTTAAAGCAGTTTTAGTGTAGTAGAGTCTTTTTATCAAAAGATAATCTGCAGATCAGGGTCACTGAAAGTTCCAAGAATTACACAACATTTACATTGTATTTACAGTAATTTCCAGAGAAATTTTCAGCAAATCAGTTCACCTTGTTTCTCTCTAAACTCACACTAGGCCTTTCTTTATTACATCAGAAAGCCTGTAAGTGAAACTGTCTTTGGGAAAACATCATTTCAGAATACATACTTAAACTTCAAACTGCAGATAGATTTTGAGCATGTGAACAAAACTCTCAAAGTAAATCTCTTTACTTTGATATTTGGCATGTGTACGGTGCAAGACTACAAAACTGAGTGTGGCACAGAAGATTATTTTATCCTTTGCATAATAATACACTTGATACATGTTCTATTTTCTATTTACATTATTTTATAGTGCCTAAATTAGATCATTTAAAAGAAGAGTTATGAATCTAATGTAAAATTAATCTTTTCCTGCACATCTCAACTGCTTTCTGACAGACACTCTGCTAGAGTCACAATCACAATGAGAAGGAACAAAAACAGTTTCCCATCAAGTGGGAAAAAACAGTTCCTGTTATGCAATTTCATCATATAAAGCTCTTTATTCACTGAAAATTAAAGGAGTCAGATTCCCAAGTCACAAAATAGGCACACACAACAGTACGTTTATGCTGTTCACTGATTTTGAACAGTGCTTCCAACCCTAAGCATTGGAAAAAAAAAAATCACTACTCAAGAAAAAGATGACGCATGGTTATTAGGGAAGGAAATTCTGAGGGGTTTTTATTTGATCTTAGAGATTTCACCCTTCACAGTTCACATCATCATGGTTTTCTGCAATAATGACAAAGGCAAGGGATTACTGGCATTTGAAGAACTAAGACTGCATCTCCCACAACCACAAGACTTAGAGGCAAAACTGTAGATAGTAACACAAGGCAACTGGATAAAATCTCAATAGCTACCAAAAATCAATCAAAACATCTCAAGATGACTGTCACAGCCATTCCCAGTAGTCACCTGTGTGTGATGATGTACTCCTTTGTGACCACAGAGTCTGTTACCACTTCACAGAGTGGCAAGTGGACTTCACCGCCCCACGATCTCTCCCTCCATGGGTCCCATGCAATGGCCAGCTCTTGTTTCTAGTTTACAGTAACTGGCAGAAGAGCAGGAAGACCCATGTCCTTTCTGTTGCATCTGGGGAGGGAAGGAGGGAAGGAGGGACGGAGGGAGGGAAGGAGGGAGGGAGGGACGGACCCAGGAATATAGAAGGCCTGCAAAATTTGTTGTTGACTTCATTCAAACAATGCAAAATGCAGAACATTAGGAGGTCAAAAAAAAACCCCAACACTCCTGCAAACTGAGTCTGAGTCTTCAATTCCATCAAAAAATGGTTTTAGCCGACGCAGCTACTGAATTTCAGCAGACTTATGTCAGGATAAAGCAAGCCTAGAAAATTCAGTGCTTCTCTCTATTGATCTGCACTTTCTTTTTTTTAATGCGGAAGTAGAAATTTTTGTATAGTCTAAGATGTAACTACTATTACATGGAGTGCTTCATTCAGAAGATTTTTTTAAATGAAACATGAATATAATCTTTTGAAAAAAAAACAGCAAAAATGGAAATGGCATTTGCATTTTTTGGCAATTGCAAAATTTTGTCTGTCTGAAACAGCATTGAGAGAAAAAGTATTTTAAACCACTGTTAATTACCAAACTTAAGTACTTTATGACAGTAGGCAACATAACCTAAACCTGAATTTTTGTACCTGCACTCCAACTGAGGAAGCAGTGCTGGTTTTACATGCAAACTGTTAGGATAGGAGTTTGGACCTCCCACCAGGCACCCAGGACACAGAATACATCATCACCCAGTACGTTAGAAGGAGAAGAGAAGGGTCCCCCTTACACCCAGCCTCACTTCATACTGGTTTTGCTTTGAAGCAAGTTACTCTGTACCGCACTTTGAAGGACACCACAATGAATGTGTGCTTCATTGCTAATGTGAAATTTAGCCAGCTAATGTGAAATTTCAGACATAAAATTTATTACTTCCTGCATTGCTTAGTTTTACAGTAAAATAGCAGCAAGTTATCATTAATAACTTCTGGCATCTGATCAAAGTACAACAATTTGGAACCCTCTAAAATCTTTTAAAACATATAAATATATTGTAACAGCAGCAAATAATCTCAAAAATGAAGAGTAATGTACATCTCTGACAACATAAATCTACAAGTTAAAACTGCAGAAGAGATGGATGAGGGGTTACGTTTTGTTTCAGGAAGCCTCCTGGCAAACCTTCAGCAGCTACAAAAGGGCAAGGTCCATTTTATTCCATCTATTTTAGCATTCTCTGAATACTACAGAAGGCCTCTAATGATTTGTGCAACTGGTAATTATTCCATATTTCTCGCTAGCTTGGAAAATGCCTCCAAATTGTGCCATATCCTTCTGTGGGGCACTACGCTAAATTAGTCCTCAAAGTCAAGCCCTCAGCAAAACAGCTCTACAATTTCATAGAGGTTAAGGCCGGAAGGGACTATTCAATCACTTAGTCCCATTACCTACATTTCACAAAACATTTCTCCCTCAATCCCACTTCAAGCCCAACAACTCTAAGACATGTCAGAAAATGTTCGTCCTACAGACAAAATGCCTGTATTACAAAGACAGCACTGATGTTGTAACATGATGGAGAACTGACAAGCTATGACCAGAGTCCTAGCACATGGCTGAGATACCAGCATACCTAATTTGGAGGAGAGAAGCAAATCGCCTCTAAAGTTCAAACCTTGTGAACTTACCATGAGTAAGAAATACTACATCTTCCCAAAAAACAGGGCTCTCTGTATAACCTCCAAGCTTTGACTGCCCTCCAGAGTATCTCCTTTGTGGCCAAGGAGAAGTTCTCTAGCTTCTGATAAGGGAAAAAAACCCAGATAGAAACCCAACCCAAATATATGTGGCCAAGGGCATCTCAGTTGCATTAAATCCTGACTTGGGTAGCTGAATCCACATGTGTAAGATCTACTCACAGGCACCGAGCACAAAACTGAGAGGGATATGAGCACATTTGTGGAAACACAAGCAGTTCTGTTCTCCAATGGGCCATGGAGAGAACAGGAGGATGCACAGAGGCTCAGCTCGCAGCCCAGAGAGCAAACCACTGCTCGTAAAAGGAGGGCCACAGCTACTGAGCTTATAGAGCCATGCTTAGCAGCACTTGCAAGAAAAGGCCACAGATGGTTAATTCAGAATTAAGCAGCCAAGAACACTGATAAACAGATTTATTCTAAGAGAGTGCATCTCCAGTATTGTGTGTTATTTGTGTTGAACCCCAGCGGAAAACTGCAAAGGAATTCTGTATTAAGAAAAAAATAGCTAAATAAATAAGAAAATCAGGGATATCTGTGAAAGTACTTTTATGGACTCACCTAAGGATTCGTTGTGATTCAAATCAGAAGAAATCCAAAGAATTAAACAACTCTAAAGATCACGATTCTTCGAGGATTATATAACAATTATTTCCTGACATTTAATACACTCCTTTTTTAAAGGGGCTTATAAAAAAAAAGAAATAAGACAAAGTAAATAAGCAGTACATGCAGCTCTGCTTCAGGAAGCTGAATGGCAATCAGTCCACTGATTTTCTTAATCAGAATAAACATGCTCTTTTCTTCAGACCGTTCTCTCATTTATCTTGTGCTTCACATAATATTACACTGACAACCAACACTTCTGCTAAATGAAAGAGTAATCCAGGATATTACCACTGGGAGTATAAAAGATAAAAATTACCAAAAAAAAAGAAAAAAAAAATCTTTCAAGTCTAAACATCCTTGTTTCCTGCCTTAGGTGCTGTTCAAATCCCTCCGAACACCCTGCCCTCTCCGTTCACTTTGCTTCAATTGACAAGGCAGTTTAGCCCAATTTGACTAACAGCCTGTATAGGATCTTCTTCCCACTATTTATTCACTCTCCTCATTTGCTGGGGCTCTTGGACAGAAACCAAACATGCCAACATACTGTTTTCTCTTAATACTGTTCCTTCTCTCAGTCTTTGCCTATTCCCTCAGCATAGCGAACATGTGGTGTTATGACTACAGAGCACTTTATTATTTGCTGTATTACAGCAAAGAATAATACCATGAAACGTTCTTGCCATCACATCCATATTCACAACTCCCATGCCTGTGTATCTCTCTCATTCTTCTTTCTGAATTGCAACTGGAGGAAGGCAGAAAGGTAACAGCTTTGTATTTCAAAGAGAAATGAGCATACCCAGCACACTCCTCGGATCAACATCATAAATTGGCTGGGAAAGGACAGGCAGATACTAGCATGAACCTGCATTTCTTATATGTCCTTAGTACAGGGCAAGCAGAAGCAGCCTATTTTGTGCCAGGATGCTTATATGCTGTAACAGAAGCAGCAAGCAATTTCTCCATTCCTGCCTCTCTGGACAGTGTTCGAAGTGCCTCGTGGCTCCTGACCATGAAAAGTCAAGAGGTTCAGAAGCATCTGCCATGTCTGCCCTGCAGTCTAAAGCTAAGTGTTGTCAAAGTCTGATGGGTTACTACCATCATTCCTGGTAGCAGCTGCTGGGTGGTACCATGCCAAAGACACCACCACGCAGCAGGGACTGACACATAGCAGCAGGTGCCACAGCGGTAACCTCCATGTCAGGGAAAGCCCAGCATCTCCATCCACCACCGAAGATAGCTCAACAGTGCCCCAGCTCCCCCCTTAAACAGAAGGGCTTCATCCTCCTAAATACCTTCACATAGGGGACACATACACTCACTCTCCTCCCCATTTCTGTATACAATACCTTATACCCCCATCTTGTGGGCTTGAGCTGCTCTAACAGTTCAAGAACTATTTTAATGCAGATGGGAGAGGGTAGAAAATGAAAAAACAATATGCACTGCCTGTTGAGAAGAAGGAACAGAAGATACCCTACCCATCTCTGAGGGGATGCAAAGGGACATTCCATTGTGAGCTTTTGGAGGCCAGCTCCTTTTTGGATAGAATGTCTTTCTGACTTTACAAGGTCTTCAAAAGGAAATTTAAATATTTGCTATAATATTTTTAAAAGACTTCAACAATATAAAAGGTCTTTATATTGTAATCCAGAGCTTTTTCTTGCACTTTTCAATTAGTTTTACATAAAATTGCTTTGAATTTCGCATTGTAGTTAATCAACAGTATTTATGAGGTTAACAAAAATTCCCTTTGCTGCCAAAATACGAAAAAGTCTAAATGTCTGTTCTCGGAACAAAAATGGTACAAGCTAAGTGTATAAGAACTGGATTATAAAAAAACCCCAGCATACACAATCACCCTGACATTCCCAACCAAATGTAGCCAATTTGTGACAATTAGCACATTGTGCATAGCACAATTCATGCGGCTGTTTGCTGGGCTGCCAAAAAAATTCCGGGTGGCTGTTTGCATTAGAGTTTATCAGCAGTGCTGACAAGGGATGCTGGTGCATCACCAAACACCTTCTAAAACATGCAGCAGTTTGGCTGCTGTTTCTACCTGTCAACCACTTTTCAGTGAGCTGTTGTCAGGAGGGAGAACACTTAATCACCGCTCTCCGACAGCTAATATTAAAGGAGAGGGCAGGATGACTTCTGGCAAATTAAAGTCAGCTGAAGATGTCACCCTTTCCCTCACGGCCACACTGTTCCCCAGACCAGTGTGGGATAATTTTAATCCATTGTTGTAAGACAGCCACAGGTTTTATTTTCTCTCTTTTCAGTTGCCTTTTGCATGAAAGGCTGGGGTTTAGCCAAGAATGAGCTTGCAGAATTTTGGCTTGCTAATGAAGGCTATGATTCCCCAGTTCATATTTTAACTTACACTCAGTACTTACTACAAGAGTATCCTTATAAAACATATTAGGGACGTAAAGTTTCTAAGAGGCACCATGTTCTTAAAAATATTCACCATATTATTTGCTTAGCAGCTAAAAACTGTTCTTGGATGCATCAAATACCCCTTAGCACAGAAAGATCTTAAATACAACATGGGTTATGGAGAAATTAAAATGAAAGATGGGGTCCTTCAGGGGCTGTGGTCCTCAGACATACTGCTTTTACTGATGCCTTTTTACAGAATTTCAAAAGGTTTTAATTTGCTTCTTTAAAAAAAAAAAAAAAGAAAGAAAGAAAAAAAACACCTCTAAACATGACCTAGAACTCATTTTCCTTCAAGAATTTCACAGAAATTTATGGTAAAAAAAAAAAAGCCTGTGAATTTCTACCTTTTCCCTTTCTTTAGTACTCCTATCTCAAGACTGTAAGCCTGATCTTCCCCTCAAACTCCATTTTTCCACTAATATTTTCAAGAAATTACTGCATCGACAGTCTGACAAAGGCACCCTGGAGAGGTGTGAAAGACTACAGACGGGGAGCTGGGTTCAAACTCTTTGATAAATTGGTCTGAGTAAGAAGACTAAGAGATGCACAGAATTACAAAATTCATTTTCTTCTTGAATCCATTAGCAGATCTGAATAAATTCGTTTTGACAAACACAGCACATTCTCACTGACCACAAAAAAAAAAAAAAAAAACAAAACACCACCAACATTGAAGTGCAATCTAAAGGTACTCCTGGAGCTTCTTACAGCAATGTTTACACTGGCACACTGGATTGACAGAAAACTACAGATAAATTTTCAGATCACAGCACCCACACATTCTGAATTCGGTAGCTTCACTGCTTAGCATGAGCACTGTCACAGGGTGCCAAGAATGTGACCAAAGGATGAGGGTCCATGCCTGGAAAGTGGGGCCGTGCCAGCGGTACACCTCCTGTCCAGGGTTGATCTCTGCATCCTGCAGCAGTGTTATGGGGCTCAGCTGCCCTCACACCCTACAGTCCTCCCACAACCAACAGCAGTTTTTCTTTGATTTGTTAGCAGTGAAGCCAAAGGAGATGGAGAAAGCTGTTCTATCCTGGCAGAAGCCAAGCTTTTCCTATTATCTTGTTCTCAACAAAACCCAACATGCATTTGTTACACAACTGACTGAGGATAGTGCTGCTGCAATAGTGAGCAACCTGGACAGCTGTAACTCTTCCGCTTACTACAAAGAAACAAAGAATTGTTATGAGAAACAGCACAGCAGCTCGACATGTACAAGCATCCCAAAGAGGAGCAAGATTAACTTTAAATAAGACTATTTAAACAAATGTAACATTGAAACAATAAAACAGACAATAAGCAAAACTGAATATATGTTAACACACACAGGTATAAACTCATGCCACACTGTGCCTCAACACTGCACCCAGAGCTCTTCAATTTTCATTGATTTTATTTGGTAGCTATGTCACATAGAAAGCAACACTCACAAACTCAGGAACCCTCCAAGATGGCATTTCACCAAAATAAAAAAAACAACAGTAAGTTTAACCGGATCTTAAAGCGTTCCCTTTGACACAAAACAAGGTATGTCACCCTGGGACAGGCCACAGCAGGAACTGGCATGGGGTTCAGCTGGAAGATGAAGGTACTGAAATTCAGGTCTGTGCACCCAGGTCCCGACATGGGTGGAAGGGAGCAAGCGGCTGGGTCCCTCTCCAGCAAGCGCAGGAAGCTGAGCTCCGGCCGCTGCACGTGTCATGACATTCCACTGGTGTGCAAGCCTGTAGCCAGCAGGAGCAGGAGGAAAAGAAGGTACTGACTTGTTCTTTTAGCTGCCAAACATAAAAGCTGTGCAGAGTGCCAAGGATTGACATGTATGTGGTTCCTTCCCATCATTAGAAGATCCTGAGCATGTATCACCCATCCTCGTGGAGAGTGCTACAGGGCACCAAGTGCTCCAGGACAGGGACTCCCCTTTCAGGCTCTGCATTAGGATGTACAAACCTCGGTAGGAGATGGGACAGCAAGCCCTCTTGTCCCAGGCAGTGTCCCAGTGGTCACAGCCCAGCTCCTGGAACACAGCAGTTACTGATGCCAAAGGATGCACCTTCAGTACAGCAACAAGGGAGACCCTCTAGCCTAGCTCTGCACAAGCTTTCCCAAGGCAAGAAACTGCAGTTCAAATTCTGTTGTAAGCAGGGCAGAGAATGGATTTGAAATTGGATCTCTTCCCTCTAATATTTTACTTATCAAGCTAAGGACATTCTCTGACTTTCAGTCTGTGGGTCAGTGAAACATAATGACATGTATTAAAAGGAATTACTTTTAAAGCATGTCAATACAATAGTCGTGGAATGGTATCAGCAGTGCTTCAGAAAAGCCCACACCAATATTCGCATCTTTTATTCATATATTTCAGTGAGACTAAAAGCTCACATACTTTAAGATTCACATAAGATATAATGTTGGATATGCATGAGGATGACGACTGCAAGAGTTCCAACTGTTCGCAGGTTCCTGGATATAATGAAGGAAGATTGACGGGCTCTGGAAGAAGCCTCCCTGCGCATGCAGCACTATTTTAAGGTTTTCCACATCTTCTGGTCTAGATCATTTGGCTGAAGAGACAGAATAGAGAGTTACCAGGTTGGATAGTTGTATTCCTTTTCTTGGGAACAGTTCTAAAGCTGTTTGCTGTGACTATCAAAGTATTTTTGGTTTTTTAATTCATGTTGCATCCATGCAGGAGACAGAACAACACTAAAAAAAAGTACTAACATAACAATGGTGGAGAAGAATGATGACTCACTTAAACCAAACTTCATCTTCACCAATCATGCAAAATATTTTTGTTTAGCATCTTGTATTTGCATGGCAAGTGCTGCTGCTTTGGGCATAAAACTAATCCCAAGGGACTGCACATAGTATCCCCCTGCTTTCTGCCTCAACCAGCAGCACAAAGCAGCACTGCACAGCAGGAGGGAGGCTCTATGTGATGCTAAGGACGATCATCTTCCTGCTTTTTGGGACATAAAGAGGTATCAATTGTGCAGTTGTCAAAACGTTTGTCTTCAGATTTCTAATCTGTTTTTAAACATAGGGTGGATCTTAGACTGGACCTGAAGTACTTAATGATTTTCCTACTATAAATAAGGATGTGCTTGAGCCAGCTACTATATTTTTTCAACTGTATTTTGAGAGTTTCCCACTACGTACTATTGAAAAGCCTGCTAGCTCTAGATGAAGAGGATAGAATAACTCCAGAGACCATTTCTGCTGTCTGAGAGAAGGCTCAATGTGATTTTGAGTGAACTGTCAGTCACTATAAAAAAATGTTTTTAGTAGTGTGCTGGGCTACTCAAGTCCAGGCCACATGGAAGAAGTACACACAGCCACTATGAATTTCAATTATCAGTTGCAGATTACGGTATCTGTGGCAAGCATGCAAGCAGCGCAGAGTTTTACTTATCCATTGCAGTCAATGAATCTGATGAAGCTGATTCAGTAACTCAGGGATTCCTAGAGGGAATGAGTCCTGATTAAAGTCATACAGCTATAACTTCACCTAGGTAAAACACACAGAAGACTAATAGGCAGAAATAACCTTCTAACAAGTTTTTGTTTGGTTGGGGATTTTTTGCTATCAACTAAAGTACCATTAAATGAGGGAGAGCTGCCACTACTTATTAATTGGGTTGTTAATTTAAGAATCTTGCTAGACTGCACCCATTAGAGCAAACGCTCATGCATAAACATAGCACCGTAAATACAGAGTTTTATTTTGAATGAGGTTCTTGCAAAGCTAATCCATGATTTCCTCTTTAGGATTAAATCCTTCCTATGCAAAACTCCTTGTTATTAACACTCATGAACTGCACCTAAGATGCTCATAAATACCTATTAGGAGATGGCATCTTTCAGAAAAAGCACATAAAAGCTGTGCTCCAGAAACAATACTTATTTCTTGTGAGCCTGCAGACGGCATCACAGTTACTGATTTTGACCTCTGATGATTGCTATCGAGTGCAATAGCATTAGCAGAGGTATTCACGGCTAGAGCATTCCACCAAGACGAATAGTTCTCTGTGCAGCATTTCCCCCGCCCTCACAAAACACATTTCTCACCCTGTGTGCCAGAATCCAGATTTGTTTTAGTTACAAGACCATCTGCTTTTTGAAAGGCTTTTTTTGGGGAGAATGACAGATGGATGAGGTTCAAATTCTTGTTGTAACCAGCAATGAATTTTTACAATTCATTGTCTCTGCTGCTTACTGTCTTGCTTTAATTACTTGAAAGGAAGAACTCCCATGGAGGGAGAACAAGTTTTCCAAATGCATAAAATTTTTAAACCAAAATAAGTATATAAAATAAATTTCTGATGTTTTAACTACAAATAGTCTAGCTCCAGGTTTGTAACCTAGTTCTGTAATCCTGTATTGGCTCAGGTTTCTCTTTCATGTCCCA